>NC_081841.1:209479365-209782606 GCF_963259705.1 Myotis daubentonii | reverse complement strand
TTGTCCCCTCGACCGGGAGTTCGTCTGGGAGTTCGACCAGGGGGTAGCTGGGGGAAGGGAGGGAGGCCCTGGCCGGCAGCCGCTAGGGACCCTATCAGTGCATGGATTTTGTGCACTGAGCCTCCAGTCTACTATAAAGGATTATTGCATTAGATAACACATGTAAATCATTTAGCACTTTAACTGGCATATTGTAAAGGCCCAATAAGTGTTAGCTATTATTATTTTGGCCAAATCCATTTATTTTTAGAAGTTTAGATAGAAAAGATAATAATGTTGAAGCTTAATGTAAAAAAAAAAGATTTTTACGTGGTACACTTTAACTTGTTATTGAAGCTATACATATAATATTATATAGATCTGAAAAAAAGATGCCTTAAAATGAGAGATTACAGAAAGACCCAAAGTTAGTGAACTCAGATAACACATTATGGAATGCTTTCTGTAGTGCCGTGCTGTCCTTTACCTCGAGACCTAACACACGGGAATAAGATGGCTTTGTTTAACACAGGTTTAAATAATGACCTCATTCAGCCAGTTTTTCTCATGCCCACAGAGCACAGCGGATCTTCATTTACAGTCTTTCATCATGAAAATCTTATTAGACTTAGGTTGCACTTATCCAGATAATCCAGAGCCACAGAGGCATAAGTAAAAGTTTGACATTAGAGAGAAAAATTAGAAAATGGGAATGGTGAAAACTGCCCCCCTTCAATGAAACGGAGTACTGTTGGGAGTCACTGAAAACTACACCAGAGTCCTTGGTATCCTAACAATGTTATATAACTTGCATCACAGGAGGGCTGGGACAAAAATAGAGACTTCATCCCTTTGATTCTTGTGCTCATTGTTAGACTAAAATGAATTCAGGTGTTTTCATAAGAAAGCAAGAAACTGCCACAAAAGAACCCCAGGGGTCATTTACATGAAAGGCCATTATCTAACTTTGTTTTGATGAAAACTTACTTTAAATGGTTTCATAAAAAATGAAATAAATTAGTAAATTTGCATGAAATAAAAATATCAAACTATTAAAAGAAAGAGTTTTAAGGATATCATTTCAACATATTTTTACTGATTCCAGTGTGATAATCTTATCAAGCTCTATCCCAGGGCTGGAGGGATTGTTGGCAGAGGTTCTGAATAACCTACTGAAATTTAGTAAGGATGAGTAAAGTTTAAAGCAAACAAAAAATTTTTAATTTCATCTATAAAACTCAAAATAGTTTTTATAATTTGGTATTCAAACTGTGCTCAACAGTTGTTTGAGAGGCTTACGTAAATGTATTACCTATTATTTTGGTTAGAAAGTAGTGTTAGCTATGGCATATTAAATTTTCATTACAATATGGTTTTACTATAATTGAAAAATCATCTCTTGTTAGAAACAGCTCTGGCATAAGAATATGGAAGGCTAATCTCAAATTTACCTACAATATTTGAAGAAAAATGCTTATCTCAAGATTTACATTTTAAATATACAAGAAACAAAGAAATAAAAATAGATTTCTAAGCTTTCTTTCTGAACCAATTTGAATCCTGAAATACTGATATTATGAACAAGTCAGTGTTACACCAGCATCAGTAGTCACCTATAAGGAATTAGAATGAGTTGTAACTTAACATAGTTAATTCTGTTATCCTCTCTAATGTGGGAAGGTGGTAACAGACAATTCCCAAATAATTATTTTCCTTTGGAATATAGCTTGTTTTGTTTTCTTTTCTACTTTCTCTTCTCCATAAGATTTACTTTCATGATGCTTGAATAAATTCATTCATTAATTTAGCATAAGCTGATTATAGTGTGGATTGGCTATAGCCAACAGTGTGCTAGTAAACTGGTGCTCCTGGACAAAAAGCCCAATGGGTGGTGTTTGCCCATTTCTATGGTATTAATACTCCCATCATGGGCATTTTCAAGGTACCCACGAGATTTAACAGGATGATGAGTTAGGAAGAGCTGTGCAGAACTAGCTGTGGGAAGCCAAAAAACCAGCTCCATCACACCTCTGCCAGAGTGATAAACACCTTCAAAAGAACCTATAATCACAATTTTTGAGTGTACGTAAGAGTTTCCTGGTCTTCTGATACTAAACCTCCAGGATATAAATTAAATTCAACATCTAATGCACAGATTGTGTTGAATTGAGATTTTCTAAAAGAGTTAAATGAGATTAAAGATAGGCTGGAGGCTGAGAGGTGGTCAGACTAGAATGGGGAGGGACAACAGTGACTTGAGTAGACTTGACTAGAAGCGAGGCCACAGTGGCTCATAGAGGCTCAAAGGGCTGGTGTCCCAAGTGGCTCTTACTTTTAGGCTCTGGAAAGCAAAGGCTCACAGTAGTGCCTTCGCTTTGTGCCTGCACAAATGATCACAGAATTAAGCACTTCCAATGTGTGTCTGCACAGATGATTAGAACTAAGTACCTCTAAATTATCTATAAGTGGAACGTCTATTACCACTTCATGCCTACAAATAGTTCGAATTTAAAAGGTAATTTAAAAGAGTAATTGCTCACCATAATTATACCATATTGATATATCAAACACAGTTTAGAGATAGGATAAAAGCTTTATTTCTTTTGGGACTTTAAAATTGAACATAACTGACAAAAAATGAACATTTCTAAGTGTTTGCCCTAGTCTAAAGGTATCATTTGAGTAACACTGTATATATAAATAACAGAAATTACACCTAATCCAGTTTACTTCTCTAGATATTTTTAGGTGTAACTTTTAAAAGTCAAACTTTAGAAAAAGAAATGAGAAATCAACTTTACAAAGAAAAAGCTAATGAGAGCTATATCTGCTAGTATTTACTGAAAAGTCCTTTGTTGTAAGATGATAGCCATCTCTAAAGTTCTTTAAAAAAATCTCAATAGAAACCATAAAATAACTCCTGGCCAGGTAGCTCAGTTGGTTAGAGCAACGTCCTGATCGAACCAAGGTTGTAGGTTTAATCACTGATCAGGGCACAAACATGTATGAACTAATAAATGCATAAATAAGTGGGAGTCTCTCAAGTCAACAAGAAAAAGATTATTTAAAAAACATAAATTAGTGTTTAATCCACAAGACACAGCCCAGCTTTTAAAATGACAAATCCCTATGAACAGCGGCATAATCAGAGCGGGGTGGTGGAGCAGTCTCAGTGCAGCAATAAGGTGTGTGTCTCAATAAAATTCAAAACCAGCATGAATAACAGTTGGTGTGCTTTTTATTTTCCACGCAATAAACAATGTCAAGAGGAAATGCTCTCCCTTCCTTGACTGCTCCTACCACACGTGCTCCACACTAAGCTACTCTCTATTGATATTAGGAAACTTAATTGTTTAAATCTTCCATAACTCTAGCAATTAGCTATCTTTTACCAAAGTTAAGTTTCATCATTTCATGAAATATTGCAAGTTATAAGGTTAGAAGAATCTGTGAAACTATGAAACAGCATTTTCAAATTTTCTTAAGTTAAAAATAACAATACTTCCTTTTAATTAAGTTGGAAAGTCATGTTTTCTACAACAAGCAAGTTGATTTAACATAGATATAGGTCATCTTGCAGTCTCTGCCAGCATAGCTGACATACTCAAATACACCACTTACACATAGAAATTGCTGCTTTACTGGAGGAAAGGAAAAAGATAAAATATATCTTTGGCTCCATCACTATGACTCTAAAATAAAACAAGGCCGAGATGAACAAAATGGCAAATAATACAACAACCTGGTCGAGGTTTAATTATACCTCTGCGAGGTCTGAAAACAGTGCTTGGCTTGTATTACGTCTCAATGTATCCCAGTAGCTTCTGGAGACAAGTTCCTCAGCATCTGGTTTAAGTACCTGTAGAAGTTTTAAGAAGCACAACTGAAATCTAAAAGGTAGTCACAAAGAATGACAATTTATACACTTTAAATCTTTTCACCCAACCTTGAAAAGAAAACACATTAGCTTACCTTCTTTTGTTTTCTACTGCACACAACAGTATTATATTACATTGCCGGTAAACCCTGGGTATTTTCAAAGGTGTAATGGTATATAACCACTCTTTCTAAGTACAATGTGGCTTTGTCAAAAAGAATCATATTCTTCACCCCTCCCCCAAGCCCTTCTACTGAAACATGTGTAACTTCTAAGAAAGTGTGAAATAAAAATTTTATTCATGCCTGATGTGAAGTCAATTCATTTGTAGAAGATCTCGGGAATTTTGTAGCAACCAATAAAAGCCATGATTAATTTAAAAATGAATTATTGTTGGCTGGCATACTTTGTGTTAGTGCATCAAAGAATCAAAATGACCGTATCCACACTTTAGAGAAACAAAATTTAAACTAATCTGAAATTTGTCAAAAAGAAATAAGCCAGTTTACTCAAAGCTCTTCAGGGATTTGATAGGTGTGTCTGTAGATATATACTACATATATCTATGATATATACTACATATAAGGTACTTGATATTTGCCATAAGGAGAGAACACTAGCTTCTACCTCAGTATTGGCTAGTTTGAAGAAGAGGATATCTAGACTAAGAAGTGTAGTCTAATCTTCATATGAAAATGCAGAACTACAAGCGTAAGAGTTTATAAAGACTCAGAAATAATTAAATGTAAGTTTCTGTCCAGGTTTACCAGGGAAGGCTTCCCAGGTTCTTGGGCTTGGGATTCTTTGATTATTGTGGGAAGAAAATGCAGCACGTACACTTAGGAGTAGCAGCTGATGACGAGAGCACTTTTATTTATGTGTGTGTGTGTGTGTTAATTTTTAAAAGTCTGATGCCACTAATAAAATTATAACGCATCTGAGAATTATTTCAAAGATCCAAGTTTCAATTCATTATTAACTTGAAAGCACTGCCTATTGCCCGTATTTGAATAAAATCTTTAAACATGTTAATAGTACAGTATTATTCAGCAGGAGTCACGTATATAACATGGACATATTTATTACCATAAGTGTAAGTTTAGCCATATGACATTTTGCTCATCACTCCCTTTAGTAACTAAAGAAGCTTTAACTAAAATTATAAGCTAAATAAGTAAAATGAGCTGAATATAGAACTAACACAGTTCACTTTCTTTTATATAGGTATGGTAGAACCTCAATAAATGGTAGCCAGATTAAACAGTGTGCCAATATTATCTAAACATTTTGAACATGGATATACTGTTAAATTGTAACTTAGAAGGTTAATATATGATAAAGAAAAGGGTGATTAAATCTATCAAGCTAGAAAATAAGACTTACTATATTATTCTTAGGAGGGTTACAGGAATGACTTGCTTTGTGAAGCCTCTTCCCTACTTCCAAACACTTGTCAACATCACACACACACACACACACACACACACACACACACACACACACACACACACTGATGACATTAGACAAATATTTACAACCTGTTAAGGGATGAAATCAATTTTATAAACTTTACTGACATGGAGCTCTATCGAAAAAAACATATTTCCTGTGCATAGAAAAGAGGTAAGTATACTCCAATATACTGATTACCTCTGAATGGTGGCATTAGAATATTTTTTATTTTCTCCTTTTCGCGTTGCTATATTTTAAAATAAGAATGTGTATTTATCTATCAGGATAATATATCACTTTTTAAAAAATACATTTTATTGATTTTTTAGAGAGGAAGGGAGAGGGATAGAGAGTTAGAAACATCCATGAGAGAGAAACATCCATCGGCTGCCTCCTGCACCCCCCGCACTGCGGATGTGCCCACAACCAAGGTGCATGCCCTTGACCGGACTCGAACCTGGGACCCTTCAGTTCACAGGCCAAAGCTCCATCCACTGAGTCAAACCGGTTAGAGTGAAGATAATATATATCACTTTTTAAAACAAAATAAAAGTCTTATTTAGAACATAACAGCTTAATAGTCACCTCCTGCAGAAAGCTTCCCCACTTTTTATTTAGCTTCAGGTTAAATTTTGCTAGAATATACAACGGAATGGCTGCATTAAAGAGTCTTTTAAATTATAAAGTTTCTGAGGGAAGGGACAATGTTCTCACAGTAACTACTGTCATGCCTTGTGTTAAATAAATATATGGCATGCAATTGCAGGGAAATATGGCTAATATATCAGTGGTTTTCCTGGCACAGTCATAGATTCCTATATGTGTGTCTGTTCAGGAGCCAATATTTTATTATTTAATTAATGGCTTGGATGATGTAATTAAGAGTAAATTTTCAGAACATGCAAAACTAGTAGAAATTTTTAATACCAGAAAAATATAATAGAATATTTAAAATAAACTTAAGGTAGCCATAAAATTAGAATAGATTTTAATAGCAAAAAATGCAAAGCAAACACAAAATCAGAACAAACACATGCAGGCTAAGGAAAGACTGATAGGGGAATATGCCCAAATATAACTGAGTGCTGTGATTATAAAACAGGTATTATAATGTTTTGATATGCAAATAGTAAAAAAACTGGCAAAGAATTTCTTCAGTCTTAGTGTCTCTGATGACTCTGTGAGCTTTAGGCCTCCTTAACAGAGTGTAAGGTAGGTCTACGCCTTTATTAAAAGAGGTAAAAGACAGATAGTTCAGTGAATATTAAAGAATAAAAGTAAACAATCTTCATATTTGAGAGGTTCAATAAATTTTGTAACAGGTAATAGTAAAAAGGATGTTATAGAATTGTAGAACACCAAAGGCAAAAAAAATCTTAAAAGTAGCAAGAAAGAAAAGACTATCTACAAAAGAATAATAATTAGACTTAGAACTGACTTTTCAATGTCAATAATAGAAGCCAGAAGACTGGAATAATATCATAATTTGCTGAGAATAAGTGTCAACCTATAACAATATATCTAGTAAAATTATCGTTCAAAATAAGGGCATATATACATATATTGAATCATTATGTTGTATACCTGAAACCAATATGTTATATGTCAATCATACCTCAATTAAAAATCAGAAAAAAACCACCCCGAAATCATAGAAACATAACAGATGAGTGGTTGCCTGAGGTGGGGAAGGAATGGGCAGTAGGTGAAGGTGGTTAAAAAGGAAGGAACTCCTACCATTTGCAACAGCATGGATGGAGCAGGAGAGCATTATGCTAAGTCAGAGAAACTGATGAACAAAACTGATGAACAAAAACAGATCCAGAGACAGAGAAGCATCAATCAGATGCTCAAACCTCAGAGGGAAGGTAGGGGAGGGTGGGAATAAGGGGGAGAGATCAACCAAAGGACTTGTATGCATGCATATAAGCCTAACCAATGGACACTGAGAGTGGGGGGGGGGGGGATGAGGGCATAAGCTGGGGGGGTGGGAGTGGCTGGGGTGAGGTCAATGGGGGGAAAAGGAGACTTATGTAATACTTTAAACAATAAAGAATTTAAATTAAAAAGTTTTAATTTCAAAAGAAAGAAAAAAAAGAATGTACTTGCTGAAGAATAAACTTATAATTTTGTTAAACTGACCTTTGAGCATACATCTTTTCAATATTTGGTGTGGTGAGCCTGGAAGCATGCGTAAAGCACTTCTCCTGCCTACTAAAGTCATATGATTGTCTTCAGAAAAAAAACATGTGTGTGACGGTTTGTGTTGCAAAGAAAAGTAGCCACTTTTTTTCATGAACAATCATTTTTACTTGAAAGAATAACTGATAGACAAACTATGGTTGTTTAGACTTTGGTATCTGGCAGACATTTTTTTTTAAGTGAACCAAGTGAGCCGGTCACTCCAAGGGAAGCAATTGAGAGTATTTGCTGCCAAAATAACATACTGCAACAGCTTGACTTTCAGAAGCATCTATGAGAAACCAGCTGTCTTCTATGAAGCCAGATATTAAATAGATTTGCAAAGAATGTAAAATGCCACTATCCTCACTACATTTTTGGAGTTATTTTTCATTAAAATGTTCGTTAACATGTGAGTTTTTATTTTAAAAGGATAATAAATATTTTTAAATTTCTCAGTTGTAACTTCTAATATGGTAAATACTAGTAAATATAGATAGATATAACCAATACAAACAAAAGCTCTTTTGGGTCCTCAATAATTTTCAACAATGTAAAGGGGTTCTGAGACCAAAATGTTTGAATATTGCTGCTTACAGCAATAATAGTGAATGAACTAGACCTAGATACAACAATGAAAATGAAATGGACAATCATGATGTTGAGTCAAAGAAGAAACATGAAAAACTCATATAATATGATCCCATTTATATGAGTTCTAAAATGGGTAAAACTAAATCATATGATTTATGATGCATACATAAGTAGGTGGTAAAACTGCAAAGCCAAAGAAGTGGTTTACATAAAAGTCATTTCTGTAGTTATCTTTTGGAGAAGAGGAAAGAATTATCATTAGAGAGACAATATAAGGAGCTTTTGGGGACATGGCAAGTTTATTTTTTAGCTATATTGTGGTCAAACTTTTATTATTATTTATTTTATTTACAGTAAATTTCTGAACTAAAAATATATTTTAAAAATCAGGAAAAGCTTCATCATCATTAGAGGGAAAAATGAAAAATAAAAAACACAAAATACAAAAATAACAAAATATTAATAAAAATAAAGGTGGTATATTTTAACAATAAAATATATTTTAAGAAAAATACATTTCTAGATATCTAGGGCTAGTATATTATAGAAGAGTCAATTCATTAAAAAGACATAAGTAATTTATATTCTTAAATAGGCAATAACAATGTTTCAAAAGTATATAACATAAAAAATAACATAATTATAAGTAGAAATTGACAAGTCTATCATTGTAACATATAATTTAACATACTAACTGAAAGATTAAGCAGACAAAAACATTAGAAATAACAGATTTAAAACATTTAATTAATAAGTTTGTTCTAATATGTTTTGATATATTATCTATCTTAAAAATAAAACCCTATACCCCAAATTAGAACATACACATTTTTTTCAAACACAGATCATTTGTAAATATTAACATTGTTTTAGTCCATAAAACACGTCTCAACAGTGTCAAAAAATTGTATAAAAGCTAGTACATTTTTTTACTACAATGGATTTAGGGTAATTAAGATAATCTTTAAGTACTTTAAAAAGTCACATAAGGCATACCAAAATCAAATATACTTCACTTTTGCATTATTTATTTTTTGAATTTTTAATATATGTTTTCATTACAGTGGTAAGATAATCAGGAGTTGGCTATATCAGAAATATGAAAAGAATCAGGGTTGTTTGGAACAGAAAGGTATAGGTAATGATCCTCCTAAATACTGAAGCAAGAAACGAAGTAAACAGTAACTTGACAGAATACAGGTAGAACCTACTGCAGGAGCCATTAAGTTTTGGGACAGAGTCCAACAGAGGACACAGAATCTCTGTCTCTATAGTCAAGTCAGGAGGGCTTCTGCCTTTACTGAGGAACTTCTTCCTAAGGGTAGAATCTTAGGTTATATTCAGCTCCATGAACTGTACTCAAATTATCTACTTGATCATTCCAGTTCATCTACAGCTCTGGAAACTAGCAGATAATTGCCAGTTAATTCATAATATTATAATAATATATTTGTGCAATACATACACCAATCATATTTCATATAAACTTTTAGGCTATCTGAATTTTTTCTAATTTTAAATGAATTTTTCTTGTTTGCTTGCATTTTTTTAAAAAAAATTATTATGAATTTAAAGGAAAACTATAAATTGCCATAGTTGGAAAATGGCTCACGCAATGACATATTAGATTAGAAAAATAAATAATAAAGACATAAGTATTAACATTTATTAAGTTTCACAAGACATACGGTATTATAAACTATAAGATATTTATCTTTCATATTCTTACCAATTTTTGAAATGATTAATAGAGGAATCTTTTCAAAATTTTAAGAAAATGATAGACCATATTTAAAGACAAACAGTCATGAATTTTGTAGAAAAAATTTAAGTATCTTGTAAAGAATCAAAATAACTAGTCCGTCCTAAGGGTCCCATGGACTTGGCTTGTTTGCCAGCCCATTCTAGGTCCACTCCTTGCGACTTTGGCAAGGTATCAGAGGTTTATGTTATGCCGAATTGGCCTCCAGCATATGTTCAAATCTAGAACAGAGTCAGGTTTTGTGCCTTGAACTTCTGATTGTCCAACACAGGAGGCAGCACAGCTGCTTACAGAGTTGCACACTATAACTGAACTCTCTGACCTGCATTATACTGAGTCCATCACCCTGAATTCAAAGGCCTACTCTCAGGTGGAACTTATGTAATTTGAGGGATCCTTCTAACCTTGGGGAAATTAAATGAATCCTGCATATTTACATTTAAAAGGGGCATGGCCTACTCTTAGTTGTTTAGTAGCTGGGCTAACCAACAAGCTCAACTTTCCAGGAGAAAGCAAAGAAGAAAGCTTAGCATAAGAAGAGTATATTGGAAGATCATTTACAGAACTCCTAACTTCATCAGGAAAAGAAGAGTCTGAAAATCATAATCCTCTTTGGGAAATAACATGATACATTGACAGATTAAACATATCTAATGTCATCTTATACCAGACTTTTGTATAGAACATAGGTGATAGGCAGGTATCAAAGGTTTTAGAAAAAAAAATTGGGAGAAATACTGAAAACTAAGAAAAGTCTACCCATTAACAAAACTCTGTATTAGAATTGAGAAAATAATGTATGTCAGGTACGTAGACCTAATTCTTAAAATGCCTGTGTTTGCAGGAGCATAGTCTGAAAATCTGCTCCATAATTTGTATTTAACTCTTCAAAAACTGCTGAAAATTTTAAAATTTCAATTGTTTACCAGAGTTGCTGGTTGTTGTTCACTCATCTTTATTTCAATCTAAAGTTAAAGTTATACAATTACTCTGTAAATTTTAGTCTTCTCATAAATATAGGAAGGAAATAAAAAAAATTTTTGGCTTGGTTGCATCTTATCATATTCAATAAATTCCTAAACATTTCAGTAGCAGATATAGTTTTAGATAACAAAATAACATTATCAAGTATAACAGGGGAGGGATATTCACATAAAGAATATTTAAAGTATTGTACATACACTATCAGTAGGTGAATGGTATCCATACAGTTGGAGACGCTGACATAGAGCACAAAGGGCCAAATGAAGTGTCACATTTCAGAATGAACCCAAGTACAGCAAAAGAAAAAAAGAAAAAGATGACAAAATAATCAATTAGGAAGGGCAAATCATTATGCTACATTCTATATACAGTGCATACACACAAGTGGGATAAATGTTAAAGATGAGAAGCAAAGTTTAAAAAAATCTCATATAATTAAACATTATTTATAATGTGCTCATTTCAACCATTTCAATTGTAACTTTCTGATGGAGCTATTGCTTTGAGTAAAACTTGTTCCTCCAAAGTATGTGACTTTATTTAGACACCAGTGGCCCAGTGCAGTGTGGGAGCCCCATGATCTATCGCCCCAAAGAGGTAGGCCCTGCCCACCCATCCGGGGCTCCTCAATGGACTGCCCCAAAGAGGTAGGCCAAAGCCATCGGAGGTCTGCGGACACCTGGCGCAGGCGCACAGAGGTCCCACCATGGCCCCGCCCTCGGGATGGGCGTGGTGGAGGCCTGAGAACCTCCGCGTGCCTGCGGACCCCTGGGCCTGTGCAGGGGGCACGGACGTGAGCCTCACGTCCAGGGTCTGTTGCCAGGGTCGGGAACACAAGCCTGATATCTCCAGGCGGGCACATGGGAAAGGACGCGAGCCTCACATCCCAGGCCTGTTGCCGGGGTCGGGGATGCGAGCCTCATGTCTCCAGGCCAGCACAGGGGGCAGGGACGCAGCCTGCTGATTGGTCATTAAGTGTCGGCGTCCCGACCAATTTGCATATTACCTTATTATTAGATAGACTAGAGGCCAGGTGCACGAAATTTGTGCACGGGGGAGGGGGTGGTGATGGTGGTGGTGTATGTGTCCTTCAGCCCAGACTTCACCCTCTCCAATCTAGAATCCCTCTCATAGTCCGGCACTGCTGACTCCCAACTGCTTGCCTGCCTGCCTGATTGCCCCTAACCACTTCTACCTGCCAGGCTGATCACCCCCTAACCAACTGGTTCTCAACCTTCTGGCCCTTTAAATACAGTTCCTCATGTTGTGACCCAACCATAAAATTATTTTCGTTGCTACTTCATAACTGTAATGTTGCTACTGTTAGGAATCGTAATGTAAATATCTGATATGCAGGATGGTCTTAGGCAACCCCTGTGAAAGGGTCGTTCGACCACCAAAGGGGTCGCAACTCACAGGTTGAGAACCGCTGCCCTAACCACTCCCCTGCCAGCCTGACTGATGCCTAACTGCTCCCCTGCTGGCCCAATCGCCCCCAACTGCCCTCCCCTGCAGGCCTGGTCACCCACAATGGCTCTCCCCTGTAGGCCTGGTCCCCCCTAACTACCCTCCCCTGCCAGCCTGGTTGCCCCCAACTGCCCTCCCCTGTAGGCCTGGTCCTCCCCAACTGTCTTCCCCTGCAGGCCTGGTCGTTCCCATCTGCCCTCCCCTGCAGGCCTAGTCACCCCCAACTGCCCTCCCCTGCAGGCCTGGTCACCCCCAACTGACCTCTCCTTCTGGCCTGGTTGCTCCCAACTGCCTTACCCTGCTGGCCTGGTCCCCCCCCCAATTGCCCTCCCCTGCAGGCCTGGTCACCCACAATGGCGCTCCCCTGCAAGCCTGGTCCCTCCCAACTGACCTCCCCTGCAGGCCTGGGTCCCCTGCAACTGTCTTCCCCTGCTGGCCTGATTGCCCACAATTGCCCTCCGCCTGCAGGCCATCTTGTGGCGGCTATCTTGTGTCCACATGGGGTGGCCATCTTGTGTGTTGGAGTGATGGTCAATTTGCATATTACCTCTTTATTAGAGAGGATGCTTCAGTAATTCTATATGCGACAGAGGGAATCTAAATGTAGCATCATGGCAGTAGAAATGGTATGAGAGACTTGTGATGGAATCTTGTTCTGCTCTTATATTGCCATGACCTTAGGCAAGTTAATGAATCCCTCTAGGATTGTTTTCTCATCTGTAAAACAGGTATGGTACTTACCTGGGAGACACATAATGAGGACTAAATGGAAGTAAAATTTTTAACAGCTATAGCACAGAGCTTAGCAAATAATGTGTCTCAAGAATGTTATGTTCATTTTCCTCTCTCCTTTTGAAATATAGTTAATCTTATTTGGCATGTAAATATTTTTACATTTGGTTTTGATTTAATTTTTATTTGGGTATATAAATATTCAGGTTTAAGTAACTATATGGTTCTACTAATTCCTTTTTGAGTGTTTATTTTACATACTGTTAAGTGGCTACATGTTTTAGCTCATTTAAACCCCATAAGAATCACATGTGACCATTACTCCTCTTGTCCCCTTTGTAAAAATGAAGAAACTGAGCCACAGGGATGTTAAGGACCTTATTCAAGGTCACCCAGGTATTAAGGACAGAGCTGATATTCAAACCCTGTGCTATGCTATCTCTCTAATTTAATCCATATATTTTCACTCTCAACTGAATTTTAATAGCTTCAAAACTCAAAAATCTCATCAGTTCATATTTGCATTATTTAAAATATGATGGCTATTAACAATAAGTTACCACTAATTAAACATTTGTAGAGAGCTATACAGTGGGGCCTTGACTTACGAGTTTAATTCGTTCCGAGGCCGAGCTCATTAAGGAGCTCATTAAAGAGCTTGTTAACTCAAATTACTCTATCAACTCAATGCAAAAAATCAGCCGAGAGACAGCTGGTATCTCAAAAAACTCGTTAGTCGGGACACTCGTAAGTCAAGGCCCCACTGTATTATCATAGAATGCTAAGGCTGTTTTAAGAAATAGCCTGATAGCTAAATTAGGTAAATGAGATTTCAGGAGCACTAATTAAATGATGTATGTTAATTATTTGAATTCCTGGTCGACCAATGCAAATCACAAATTTGCAAATGAAACAATTGCCATTTACATGCCAACAAAATTCACTATGTTTCTGCTATCTAAGTACTAGATGAAGAAATATGCTACAGTGGGTAAAAGTTTAGATTTTGGAGCTGGTCAGCCATGGATTCAAATCTTGGAATTGTCATTTAATCCTATCTAATAATAGAGAAACATGGTAATTAACCATAACTTCGCTACCCTTCCCATTGGCTAATCAGCGAGATATACAAATTAACTGCCAGCCAAGATGGCGGCCGGCAGCCAGGCAGCTGAAGTGAACAGGAGGCTTGCTTGCTCCAGTGATGGAGGAAGCCAAGGTTCCCCGCCTGCCGCTGCTGGGCTCTGAGCTCCAGATGCAACAATGTTGCAATTATAGAACCTAAACAAACCCCAGAAACCTGCTTCAGCCAGCGCGGCCTCAGAGCTTAGAGCGTCCAGTGATGGCAACAGAGTTTCAATTATTGAATCTAAAAAAACCCAGATACCTGCTTTCAGCCGGCAACGGCCTCAGAGCTGGAGCCGGCTCTCAGCTCCAGTGACAGCTATAAAAGGTAAATAAATCCCAGAATAAAAAAAGAAAAGAAAAAAGGAGAGGCTGGGAGCTTCAGTCGCCCATCAACCTGAAAACAGCCCTCAGCCCCTCACCCAGACTGGCTAGGCACCCCAGTAGGGACCCCACCCGGAAGGGGGTATGACCAGCTGCAAACAGCCATCATCCCATCATCCAGGTTGGCCAGGCACCCCAGTGGGGACCCCCACCCTGAAGGGGGTGCGACCAGATGCAAACAGCCATCATCCCCTCATCCAGGCTGGCCAGGTACCCAAGCGGGACCCCCACCCTGATCCGGGACACCCTTCAGGGCAAGCCAGCCGGCCCCCACCCATGCACCAGGCCTCTATTCTATATAGTAAACAGGTAATATTCAAACTGACCCTAACAGCAGAAGGACTGGGAATGACTGGTCACTATGACACACACTGACCACCGAGGGCAGACACTCAATGCAGAAGCTGCCCTCTGGTGGTCAGGGCGCTCTCACATGGGAGGAGCTCTGCTCAGCCACAAGCCAGGCTGATGGCCACCAGTACAGCGGTGGTGGTGGGAGCCTCTCCTGCCTCCTCAGCATTGCTACGCTGTCCGATTTCAGTTTAGGCCTGCTCCCTGCTGGCAAGTGGACATCCCCCGAGGGCTTCCAGGCTGCCAGAGGAATGTCTGATTGCCAATCTCCTGGGGATCGGGCCTAAGCCAGCAGGTGGTCATCCCTTGAGGGGTCCCAGACTGTGAGAGGGCACAGGCTGGGCTGAGGGACCCCCCCCCCGACCCCCCCAAGTGCACAAATTTTTGTGCACCGGGCCTCTAGTAGCTATATAATTTTGGACAAGATATTTAACCATTTCAAAAATCAGTTTCCACATCTATAAGTACATCTATAAGAGAATTGCTGGGTAGATTAAATGAGAAATGCAGGCAAAGCATCTAGTATGGTGCCTGGTAATAAGGACGCAGTACCTGTTATTTTTTTTTATGTGGACCTGGGATGTTGTCAGGTTGAAATACTTGGGGCAAGCAAAAGAAAACTGGTAGGAAAATGGAGTGAAATGTTGCTTAACTCTACCTTCGGAGTAAGATGAAAACATCATCCCAGAAGAAAAATCGATAATATATACTTCTAAGAATGCAAAATAACATATTATTTCCTTGTTTTTACTTCAACATTCATATTGTTATAGTACCATTAAATTCTATATGGTACTTTGCAATTCTCCTTTAAATTGTATATGCATAATGATTTATATTAACCTGTTAATGAATCTCATGGAATACCACAATATGAATAAAATTATTTAATGAATGTAATTATGGCTACAGAAATGTAATAACAATATTTGATATAAATGTTGGTATCAATACATGTAATACTGCAGCAATTTTTCTATATAAGAACTTTAAAAAGTTTTCAAGAAAGGAACAGCCCCAAAGTTATAGACTTTATTGTTTTCAACATAAGTAATTATCTAGAAACCTCCCTGAAACTACTATAAATTATTCTTACCAGCATTGCACGCTTTTCTTCATCTCCTTTAGTTTCTCTCTTTTCATTTTTTTTCCTGAATATCTCTTGAAGCTGAAAAGAAAACCAATCAATATCAAACAAGAGTTTCTGGGTACCCACCTACTTATCTGTGGGTTGCTGATACCAAAGAAAATACAACCTTTGGTACCAGCAACCCACAGTTAGTAAAATGTACAAAATTATAGTTTTATTTTATCTCTAAGGCACAAAGACATGGAATTTATGGCACAAACATAAAGAGAGAGGAAGCCCACTGGGGTATAAAGAACATTGGAGTAGAACACAGGGTCTCTGGTTTTGAGCCCACCTTCTGTCACACACCAATTCTAAGGTGGTGGACAAGCCACTCAACCCTCGCAGGGCTCCAATTTACTCATATGTTAAATTAAGATGGACTAGATGACCTCTAAGGTTTTTTCAGGTAACTGAGCATTGTGGTGGGAGCATGGGCTCTGCAAGTATAATCCTTGAAAAAGTTACTCTCGTTATTTAAGGCTTGTTTTCCACATCAGGAACATAGAGGTAATGCCGTACCTTATGGGAAATATTTTTCCTCTGGCTTTATGGAGGTATAATTGACAGGTCTTATATGAATAGAGTGCAGAGTAAATATTATTAAGTAATTACTTAGCACATTGCCTGTCACACAGTAACTCTAAGTGTTAGCTATTATTATAAACTAGGGGCCCGGTGCACGAAATTCGTGCACTGGGTGTGTGTGGGGGAGTGTCCCTCAGCCCAGCCTGCCCCCTCTCACATACTGGGAGCCCTCAGGCGTTGACCCCCATCACCCTCCAATCGCAGGATCGGCCCCTTGCCCAGGCCTGACGCCTCCGCCAGAGGTGTCAGGCTTGGACAGGGGACCCCCATCTCCCCCTGATGACTGGCTCTGGCCCCCACCCAGGCCTGAGGCCTCTGGCCCAGGAATGATGCCTTGGCAGGGGACCCCCATCTCCCTCTGATCGCTTGCTCCACCCCCCGCCCAAGCCTGACGCCTCTGACCCAGGCTTCAGGCCTGGGCAAGGGGACCATCATATCCCCCCAATCCCCGGCTCCGCCCCCTACCCAGGCCTGATGCCTCGGCCAGAGGAGTTGACCCTCATCACCCTCCGATCACCAATCACCGGATCGGCCCCTTGACCAGGCCTGAGGCCCCTGGCAGAGGTGTCAGGCCTGGGCAGGGGACCCCCAGCTCCCCGCGGTTGCAGGCAACGCCCCTGCCCAGGCCTAACACCTCTGTCTGAGGCGTCCGGCCCGGGCAGCGGGGACCCGCAGCTGCAGTGGCCCCGCGATCGTGGGCTCCGCTTTAGGCCCAGGCAAGGGACCCCTAGCTCCCGGGACTGCCAGCTTCGACCGTGCCCAGCTCCCATCACTGGCTCCACCCCTACTTCCTGCTATCACTGGCCAGGGCGGCAAAGGCGCCTGACTCTCCGATCATGGCTGGGGGGCAGGGCCGCCTTTGCCCTGCCCCCCAGCTCTTAGCTCCCCCCTGGGTTTCTGATCACTGTCAGTGGCAGGGGGCTTCTTCCTGCTTTCCCTTTCGCCTCCCTGCATTGTGCCTACATATGCAAATTAGCCGCCATCTTGTTGGCAGTTAACTGCCAATCATAGTTGGCAGTTAATTTGCATATAGCCCTGATTAGCCAATGAAAAGGGTATCGTCGTACGCCAATTACCATTTTTCTCTTTTATTAGATAGGATACTAGAGGCCCGGTGCACGAAATTCGTGCACTGGGGGATGGGGTTCCCTCAGCCAAGCCAGCCCGTCAGTCCGGGAGCCCTCAGTAGATGTCCTACTGATGGCCACAGTCTAGCAGCAGAGGCTCGGTGCAGGCGTCCCGTGTGTGTGTGTGTGTGTGTATGTGTATGTGTATGTGTGTCTGCTGGAGGCCTGCCCCCAGCCACACCTGGGAGGCGCCCCTCTCTGTTGATCTCTCAGGCTCCTGGCCTCCACTGCATGTTGTACTCTTCCTTGAGCTGTGGCCAGGATGGGGCGCCCTTTCCTGCTGTGGGATCGCCAGAGTGACCTAGGGACAGGCGCACACAGGGCCTGGCTGCAGGCCGCCCTTTCCTGCTCCATGATCTCTTGGGCGATCCCACAGGCAGGCACACACGGGGGCTGGCTGCAGGCCCCCCTTTCCTGCTGTGGGATCACCAGGGCAACCCAGGGACAGGCTGCCCTATCCTGCTGTGGGATCCCATCTGCGATCCCATGGGCAGGCAGGTGCACACAGGGGATGGCTGCAGGCCCCCCTTTCCTGCTCCGTGATCGCCGCTGTGATCCCACGGGCAGGCGCATATGGGGGCTGGCTAGAGGCTTCCCTTTCCTGCTCCATGATCTCCAGGGCAATCCCATGGGCAGATGCACAGGGGTGCTGGCTAGAGGCCGCCCTTTCCTGCTCGGGATCGCAGCGGCAACCCAGGGACAGGAGCACACGGGCCTGGCTGCAGACCCTCTTTCCTGCTCCGTGATCACTGAGGCGACCCAGGGGCAGTCGCACATGGGGGCTTGCTGCAGGCCCCCCTTTCCTGCCATGGGATCTTCGGTTGCTCATCCCTGGTAGGGGCGGCCAGGGAAGAGGCCGGTGGCGGCCTCTTCCGTGCCTGCTCTGGCTTCTCCAATCACCAGCAGGGGGGCAGGCAAAGATGGCCGGTTCTCCAATTCAGGGCCAGGGGCAGTGCCTCCGGCTCTTGCCTGCCGCCTGTGTTTCCAATCACTGTCCTTCCCCTATGGCCTCCCATCATTGCGCCTATGTATGCAAATTAACCGCCATCTTTGTTGGCAGTTAATTTGCATATCACCCTGATTAGCCAATGGGAAGGGTAGCGGTCGTACGCTAATTACCATGTTTCTCTTTTATTAGATAGGATTATTTCTTCTCTAAAATCCTATTTTATAAATGGAAGCCTAAGTTTTCTGGTAAGGTTATTGTTCCTGTCTCTGTAATGTACACAGCTATCTTAACTCTCCATTTCATTTTGTAGGGCAGTAGTTGAAAGTCAAATAAAATGCATTACCTTCCATAATATGAAATAAAAACACAGTACAAAATATAATTTATTAACATATAAATTCATTTTCACACTTTTTCTTAGTGAAAAGTGTTGTTGTTTTTTTGTTGTTGTTTTTTTTTAGCAAAGGTTAATAATCACTTTGTAAATAGGCACGGGAATCGGACTTTAAGCCTCTATAAATAACTGCCAAACTCCACCTTCTGCTTTCAGAACTCTTGCTGTTTGCAAACAAACATCATAAATGAGGAAGCAGTACCGCCACTGCAAAGAGTAAACCACAGCTTTAAAGAGAGGGCAGCTTTAATGAGTCTAGAGTGGAAACAGAAGTTCTACATAAATGTTTTTACCTCCCATCTCCACAAATAGATAGTATTCCAAAAGACACCTATATAGGCAACTTCCAATGGACTGAGTTCTAAAAGTCAATCTTTAAGTCAGTGGGGTGGAACTTGGCACTGTTGCCACAGAAAGCCTAATGATAGTTATTTAGATTACTAGGCCCACTAGGAAAATCCTAAAATACAGTTGTACACTATCATAACAAAACTATATTTAAAACGAAATCTGTCCACTTGAGGATGTTAAGAACATAGCTCTGTGTTTGCATGATATTGAAAACTCTCACTGCCCTACCATCCTGAAAATGAGGGGTCTTGCATGGCTCCAGCTCCAAAGGTGTGGCTCAGGGACTGTACTCAGGAGCGAGGACTACATGGGCATTAGATTAAGCGTTTTGATAGATACCAACAATTATTCTGCTTGCTTCCTTTTGAATGGTTACTAATTAGCTTTTGATGAGGATTTTTATCTCGTCTTTCCTACCATGGAAAAAAACGATTTCATGGTTTCTCTTCCATGTTCCAGCCTCCGAAGAAAATAGTACAGAGGTTTCCTGAGGAATTTTTAATGGCTTGTTACAAAGGAAAAATCGAAAATAAAATGGCTATATATATATGTACATGTCATTTTTTACTAGGAGAATATAGGTAAATATAGACTTGAACATAAAAGCTAAGAGTAGACCTTGTTAATGTAAAGAATAAATTAATGTTAATCTCTATTTAGGAGAAAAAAAATGTAACAGATATTTTGCCACAGAAGTAGGAGCAGAAACACATGGGTAAAAAGAAATTTAAAAATTTCGGAAGCAGCATGGGGTGATGAAATGATGTTGCTAGACCAGCAACAACACAGGACCAGTCAGGTGAGAAAGATCAAAGGACGAATATCTAAAAAGCAATCTTTCTTCTTCCTCTTTAGATCAGCCTTTGGTCAAAGACAGGAGAAGAGAACAGGAAAATGGGCACAAGACTGGAATGCAAGGCAGAAGTGAATGAAAGAGAACAGGAAGAACAATGATTGTAAATCCTGTAATGAGAAGGAAGTTCCTCCGGCAGAACTGTGACTGGGTGGCCGGTAAGTTGGGGAATGAGCACTCACTGGGCATCCATTCAAAAGAAAATGTTTATTTCAAACTTCCAGAAAATGTGTAAACAGCTATAACCATCTTTATACATGGAATATAATTTATTTTTACAATGTAAAAATTACTCAAAGAATATGAGAATATACATGAAAGCATAAAATTTTCACTCTTGCTTCTACGATGTTATTTCAAATAATAAAAAACATAAAAATATAAGGAATTAATATTTAATCATTGATAAAAATTCAGCAAATAATATACATACCACCAAAAACTCCTTTCTGTCCACCATCTCGTTGCCATCAGTGTCGAACATGTTGAAAGCTATTCTAAACCCTGCATGAGGCTCTGCCAGAAAAGACAGAGGAGTATTTTTGAAATGGGAAATGACTTTAAAGTACATAGTCCATATTAGTTGTAAACAGTAATTTATATTCAGTACAGAAATAACTTCTTTAAGCAATAAATTAAAGCAACATGTTGCTATTAAATATAATAAAAGCTGTATAGAAATACACATATTTCTGCTTCATATATTAGCATATTTAGTAACAGAATTGATAATATACTTTAAAAATATTGTGTGATACTGGCTTCATGGCACTGATAGTAAAATGTCACTATCTTCCTTCCAAAAATAAATATGACACAATAAAGTAATCCAAATTCTGGAGGAAATTATAATGGAAATGACCTATGAAAATAAAAGTCAAGCATGAGCGATTGCATATTTGGGTTGAAACTTTTAGAGTTTAAACTTCAAAAACAGAAATATAAAATAAGAGGCTTGCATAATTAATTCTCAATTGTCCCCAAAATACAAAGAATAATTAATTTTCTGAAAAAGACAGGTTTTAGCACACTATGAACTGCTTTAATTTTATGAACCCTACAATGAGGTTCAATCCTTTTTCTCTTTTCACTTCTAAAGCATAAACAAGAAAACGTGGACACAAGAAAACTTGAACATGTTGTTAAAAGAGCTCATGTACATGCATTTTTCAAAACATTTGACCTACTCTTTTGAGATGACTGGCAAGAAGTTTAAAAAGGGACCTCCCACAGCTACACTTGCCACTAGCTGTTGTGAAATTTTGAATCTAGCAAAGGAGAAGTACAGAGACCTACTTTCTTAACTGGTAATAGCTATCTCTGAAAATAAAGGAAACGGAAGTCATCTTTTATGCAACTTCATTTCTTGCATGTATTTTAGGAATCTAAACTTACACTTTCATTATTATCCATTTGAGAAAGAAATAAAAAGCTACACCATCTCTGATAACCAAGTTTTAAGCTTTAAAAAGATCATAAAAATATATGTAAAAAGGAAATCCTTACAAGCATGATTTGGAAGGGAAAATAAAGTTAAAATAATAAAAAGTAAAGAGAAGAAAACTATAGATAGGTAATAGGTGATCTAACCTACCTCCTGCTAGACCTCTTTTCACATTTTTCTTGGTTCTAACCTAAACAATATCCATAATTTAAATTTCAAACTCCTAAAAGTTTCTAAGAGGGGTCCTTAATTGCAAAGGAAGATTTACAGCACCCAAAGGTCTTTATCTTCCCATAGTAAGCAAAACCCACCATATGTGTTTTTTCCAACACCCTTAAACCATATCTTGTCCCATCTCAACACATGGCTTTCTTAACTAGTTCTGTTTTAGTTTTTCTCTACTGGTTTAGGTACATATTAATTTCAAATTTTGCATCTGCAGAATATATTCTGGATAACAAGATAACTTTTTAACAAGTCTTTGAAATACTCTTTGGCACCCCTCCTGTAATTTTCATGGTAGCATTCATTATTGACTGAACTTAAATCATGAGAGTTCCTGTTTCCATATATCTCCACAAATCCCCACAATGGGAAATTCCACCACCAATATTCTTTCATTCATGCCTGTCTTCATTCATTCACCAACTATGATATAAAAGGCGACCACGTGTTGAACACTGTTCTTAATACAGAAATGGACAAAAAAGATAAAATCTTTACCATCATGGACCTTGCATTCAAGTGTGACAAGACAGACAAGAATATGTAAACCAATAAACAAGTACTTTCAAATAATTTAAGTGCTATGAAGAAAACACTGTAAAGGGATAAAAAGGGAGCTATTTTAGAAATACAAGGAATTTTAGAAAGGATGGTCAAGTAAGAGTTCTCCAAGTCTTCACATTCCAAAGGAAACCTAAATAATGTTTATTATCATGAGGATCTTGAAGAAAAGCACTGAGGGTAGAGGGAGCAGAAAGTACAAATTCCTGAGATGGGAATAAAGGAATAGAAAGGTCAGGTGGCTGGAGTATAGTTCCACCATTAAATGCAATGAAATTTAACTGAAAACCTTAGTAGACCCTTCATATATTTCATAAGAATTGCTGCACATAAGAGGAAGAAAAAAATGAAGCTGTTTCAGGATGTATGATGTACATTCTGATAGACATTCTTTCACATTAGTCTTGCAGAAAATGTGATTCAAATAAGTGTAGCAGGAAATTTACAAATCATTACATGTCCTACCTTTAGGCTCCCATGTAGACTAAAATACAGGGATTTACATAGGATATTAGTTTACAATTTATGAACATTTTACGAATATATTATAAGCCATAATAATATTTATGATTTTGACCCTTGATATACCATTTTTAGCATTTTCCGTGGCTATTTTGACATGAATTTTGCAAAACAGCATAGACATACTTAAAGTATTTTAAGAGAATCTAAGAGAATCAAAGGAAGATTTGTTTTTTACAAATTCTAATTTTAAAAAATTGCATCCAGAAATAAATTTAATGAGTACACTTACTTGTTAAAATACACAAGAGAAAAAGATATTCTGTGTAAGAAATCACACCTAGAAGAAAAACAGTACCAGTTATGCTCTATAAAAATATTATGTTTTCTTCATATTTATCAAGTAAAATATTCTTATATAGCAATAAGTAATATTAATAAAGAACTTACAGTTTTAAAGAAGATGCTAAACATTGTTTTAAATGAGACTAAACTATTATTATTAAATCACAGCCCAAAAAAGCAGTAAAATTAATTTTACTTTCATTGTTTCATGTCTCTAAAGAAACCCATATAAAATTACCATAATGCTTCCAGATATATTGGCAATAAAACTAATTATTATAATGTTTACTTATGCTGCAACTTTTAAACTTATGGCTAGTTTTCAGTGTATGAATCAAACATAAAACAAAAAGTTGGAAATGGTTAACACTGTAAAGTGCTTAATTCTTAGTAGCAGTTTATAAAACAATTCTTGCTCAGAATTTTGATTTTTGTACTACATTCAAAAAACAACACTCTATAGTTATCCTTTTGCTGACATAAGTTATCATTTGTAAACTTAATGCTTCTATTAAATGTAATCTAAGAAGTTTATATTTTAATTAAACGGCTTATACTTTCTGTATACTGAAGCATGAGTTCTCTGTAATCCCAGAATCACAAACTTTAAAAGGAGTTAGTGTGAGGTAAATAAAAATATACATCCTGTTACTCAAATTCTTTCTTTTAGACTATAATACCCAAAACTAGAATTAATGCATTAATTTACTTTCTAAGTAGATCCTGAGAAAAAGTCGGGAATAAGCCAATAACACTTAATCAGCTATCAAATAGTCCTGATGTTTGGTTAAAGAGTATAAAAAATCCTTACACAATCAGATTGTGAACTTTAAACCTCCATTTTACCTGGTATTCTCTGAAGCTACCCTCTTTGTTATAGAACAAAGAGAAGAGGAGTCACTGTCAGGTAGTTTGTCAGAAGACATGAAGGGACTGAGCCAGGAGGCCCTGAAAGCATTCCCCTCTTTTGTTTATACTAGAATATTGTGACCTATAGACATAGTTCTGGTTGATTGCCATGAATGCTATGGGAGAAAGATTCTGGAATGGTCAATGTATATAAAGATACAATACCTAGATTCCATAGGGATCCCTCAAAAAAACAAAAAGTGAAAAAGAAAGAATAAATGCAGGAGGGGAAAAAGGAAATGGGATCAGGAAACAGGCTGTCTCCACAGTCCCATCTTACTGACTGTTGTTCAAATTGATCTAGTGGAATACATTTCCTGACCTTATCATCCCACCCTAAGATCTGAACAGCAATCTTTAAGACAACTTCCAGGAAAAAATTTCTAAGAGCTTTAAAGATACCTTGGGCCAGATTTTGCGAAGAGGTAAAAATCCTACATTATGCAAGGCCTAAAATAAAAGGTACAGTATTCCTCCTTTCAGATTCCATGAGAACCAGGTGGAAGCAGTATGAATTTCTAATTATACTAGACAAAATATATGGATTATAACTACTCCTTTAAACTATTTGTCTTCATACTAGAGTAAATACATTTTCCAACCAGTATTGGTTAAAAATGATGAAAAAGAAAAAGGTAATTTTATGTCATTTCTTTAATATTTTTATATCATATACTTTCATTATTGAGAATATTTCAAAAACACATTCTTTTTTAAGACTAAATTAATCTTAAAGATTTTATTAGTTTTTGCATAAATATGTACAAAAATTACATTGCAAAAATTGCAATAAAAACTATATAATTTGACTGTATGTATGAATTAGTGAGTTAAGTTAGATACACAGATATGGGTAACAGAGTAAGTTGAAATAAGTGAATTTTGTGGGAAGTGTTGTTTTTAAAAGAAACATGTTCAAATTGAGTGGCCAACCATAGATTCAATAATTTTTTTCATATTGATTAAACTTAAGAAAATCTATTATTCCGCCACCCACCCCGACCCCGGGATCGGGCCTGCCCTGTGTGACCCGGGGTGGCGAGGCAGGGCTGCACCATCTGCTGCCCACCCCAACCCCGGGATCGGGCCTGCCATCTGCCAACCGGGGAGCGGGCCTAAGCCAGGATTTCGTTATCTCCCGAGGGGTCCCAGACTGTGAGAGGGCATAGGTCAGGCTGAGGGACAACCCCCCCGCGGCCCTGCCAGTGCACAAATTTTTGTGCACTGGGCCTCTAGTAATATATATAAAAAGTAAAATTAAAACCACCCTTAATCCCACTACCCAGAAATAACCATTATTATATTTCTGTGTTTTTCTCTTCAGTGTTTTCTCAATGTACACATAGCTGTAAAATTACTTTAAGTATGAGAAAAATCTGTATATATACAGTATAAGTGTCAATATTCAAATATATAAATACTAAAGTTAACTTACCTCTTTCTTTAAGGTTTCGAAATAGCTTTGATGATCCTTTCCAAACTGGTGGTGTTTCTGAGAGCATTTGATTTAATTCCTATGACATAAGGTATCATAATGCTGATGAATAGGTAAATTAATTCTAAACAAGATAAAAAATATCTAAATGCCTATATAAAAAGAATTCTTCACTTAGAAGATCTGAGACATGGCTATTATTTATCCTATTCTCTACCCATAGTTCATTCAACCACAAAAGCCAACATTTGCCCAGAGTTTAAATATAAAATAAATGATAAAGATGCTACAATTGGTAGCTCAATTAGAGCTACCAAAAATTGCAAATAAATTTAATAATTAGATTAATGTATATATGGTAATCAAATTAAGATAAAACAGTAAGTTGTGGAGCCAGTTAGAAAAGTACATTTTCATGGAAGCCATTGAAAAAGGTGGACTTCCTAATTAAGGTCAGAGGTGATCCCCTGGCTTCACATACTGTTCTCTGTAGGCCTGTTGTATTTAGGGGGCTTTGTGGTAGAAGTAAATGGACAAAGGTTTATATCAGGAAGGAATGAAGAATATTTTAATAGTGACTCAAAGAATTATGACGTTAAATGAAGTTAGGGGACAAGGACATTAAGTTATTGTGTACACTTTCAATTTTTTTCTAATTTTACCTTAGTCATTAAAGAACACAGACTTCAATTGTTGTAGTTTTTTTGTTTGTTTGTTTAAAATCAAACTATCACAGCTGGTGGGGGGAAAACTATTTTGGAAAATTTAAACATTTGAATCACTCTTTATATACTAACACAATTTTAAATGTATTTATATACTGTGTTGAAAACAACTGAGTGAAAATATAGTTTGGTTAAATGTGAAGAAAAATTATTAAAGGATTTGTAGAGATAACTTGAAATAATTTGAAATTTAAAAATTAGTCTGCTAAATAACACACTGAAGAAAACACTAGAAACCACTTCTATTTCTAGGTCTGATTCTTGCTCCTCAAAGTCCAGTAGCCCAAGCATTACGGGGGGGTTGTTAGAGATGCAGACCTTCAGTTCCCTCTCAGGCCTGCTGAACCAGAATCTGTGTTTTCAACACGATGCCCAGGAGACTTTTATGCATATTTGAGTTTAGAAGCACTTTAGACAAACCCTTCCTGATATAATTTTACCTGAAAATGTTCTGTGACATTTAGAAATCATCCTTTTCATTACAAAGTGGAGTTAGCATGCAAATAAGAAATCCCTGGATGCCAAAGACAGGAGAGGTATTTTTAGGGGCTTTAGGGACTCTCTGAAGTCTGCCTGTGAATCCTGGCTTTCCTTTCCTTCATGGTGTGGTCTCTGCACTGCAGGTAATGGGTAGCAATGGCAGAGAGGTAAAACTTCAGGTATGAATAATGATGAAAAGCTGGGGTATTTACTGTTTACACAACACTAAACAAATATTTTTGTTAGAGCAAGAGATTTAAAAACATTTTAAATGCATTTTCTACACTTAATTTTTATCATCTCTATTATATATTAACTTCTCTTTCATTTTAACTGTTCCCATGTATTTGGCCAGCGTTTAAGACCACAAAAGCATAGCTACCTGTCACTGAGTGCCCTCAATGGGGCTATTACAAGATCTCATTTAATTTTAAAAGGCAATCCTCATTTTGTATATTTTACTGAGTCTTAAAAAACACAACTCACCCGAGGTCACACAACTAGTAAATGACTGGCAGATCCTGACTGACTTTAAGCAGTTTATTTTAGTAATAATTTAATTTCTTCTGATATAGATCATCCAACAGACACACTCATTTCTTTGTCTTCTGTTAAATTTAAACACTGTTAAATTTTATTAAAATCTATTTTCTGTTCAGGCTGGGAATCTCTCTCCCCTCTCTGGTACCTATCTTAGTCTCTTATATTATAGTAGTGTTGTATAATAAATAAGTTGATGCCTTTGTCCCAGATTCCTGGGAGGGAGACTCTATATCCATGCGTCACACCTGAGTTTAGGCTAGGATGCTGATCACCAGAAAGAACAACCATATGATTAAAGCGTTGGGGCTTTAAGCTAGGCAACCTCTGAGGGGGAGGGAGAGGGACTGGAGACTGAGTTTAATCATGTGGCCAATGATCCAATCAATCATACTTATGCAATGAAACTCCCAAGCTCAGTGTAGCTTTCAGGTTGATGAATACACTGATGTGACATGAGGGTGACATACCTGAGACTATGGGGAGAGGGCACAGCAGTTCTGTGTTTGAGGCCGTCCCATACCTTGCCCTATGTGATCATCATTTGGCTGGTCCTTATTTGTGTCCCTTATAATAATTATAAACTGTAATTTTAAGTGTAGAAGATTCCACAGTCCTAATGAGGCAGACTAGCAAATTACTGAACTTAAGGTGAGTTGTGGGAACTGCATGGACTTGTAGCCAACTGGTCAGAAGTATGGGTGGCCTGGGAACCTTGAATTTGCAGCTGGCATCTGAAATGAAGGCAGTCTTATTGGGGGCTGGGTCCTTAAACCTGTTGAGTCTGACAATAACTCCGGGTAGTTAGTGTCAGAATTATATTGCAGCATTGCAAATAGGAACAAAATAAATACTTGATGGATTGAACTCAGTTACCTAGAATTATAGTTGCCTTTTAAAGGATTCATATAATTTTCTTAAATGAGTATAATTTTGTGTTATTATACAGTTAATATACATACATTACATGAAAATTAGTAAGTAAAGGCAAAAGTAAATGAATGGGACTATATTGAACTAAAAAGCTTCTGTAGAGCAAAAGAAAGTGACAACAAAGCAAAAAGCCAACCATCCAAATAGGAGATGATATCTGCAAACAACAGCCATGACAAGGGTTTAATACCTAAAATATATAAACAACTCATACAACTCAACAAAATAAAAACAAACAATCCAATTTATAAATGGGCAGAGGACCTGAACAAAGACTTCTCCTAAGAAGACATATAAATGGCCAACAGATAAATGAAAATATGCTCAACTTCACCAGCTATTAGGAAAATGCAAATCAAAACTACAATGGAATACCACCTCACACCTGTTAGAATGGCTATTATCAACAAGACAAGTAATAACAAGTGTTGAAAGGTTGTGGAGAAAAGGAACCCTCATTCACTGGTGGTGGGAATGTAAACTGGTATAGCCACTATGGAAAACAGTATGGAGGTTCCTCAAAAAATTAAGGACAGAGTTATTACCATATGACCCAGCAATCCCTCTTCTAGGTATCTACCCTAAAATTTTTGAAAACTTTTATTCGTAAAGATATATGCACCCCCATGCTCATTGCAGCATTATTCACGGTGGCCAAGACATGGAAACAACCCAAGTGTCCTTCAATAGAGGATTGGATAAATAAGATGTGGTACATACACATAATGGAATACAACTCAGCCATAAGAAAAGATGAAATACTGCTATTTGCAACAACATGCATAGATCTTGAGAAAATTATGCTAAGCAAAGTCAGTCAGTCAGAAGAAGCTAAGAACCATATGATTTCACTCATATGTGGGATATAAAACTTAAACTCATAGACACAGACAACAGTATGATGGTTACCAGAGGGAAGGGGGTGTAGGGAGTAGTAAAGGGTAAAGGGGGCAAGTATATGGTGACGAAAGTTGGTCTGACTTTGGGTGGTGGGCACACAATGCAATATACAATCATGTATCATAGAAACGTACACGTGAAACCTATATAACCTTACTAACCAATCCCACCTCAATACATTTATTTATATATATATCCATCTGTACCTCTGCTAGGTACACTAAGTATCTAATAGTTTTTCTTGCTATGGTAAAATGTATCTTATTTGATAATACAGTTGCTATTGCTGGTGCAGAAATATTTTATTCACTTTGGTTCAAGAATGTTATATGCAGCAGCAACCTTATTAAACTTGTACTAAATTTGAATAAATTCGAAATCTATGTATTTTTATATGTTTCTCTCAATAATATTGTTTGCTACAGTTCCAATCCTTAGAGCCTTCTTTTTTTTTTTGGTCATACGATAAGTTATAGGCTAAGTTGTGTCTACCTCCGATTCACATCTGAAGTCCTAACTGTCAGCACTTCAGAATATGATCGTGTTTGGAGATGAACCTTTAAAGAGGAGTAAACATGATTAAATGAGGTCATTACGGCGGGCTCTAATGCAATGTGACTGGTCCCCTATAAGCAGGGATTAGCACAGGCACACAAGGAGGAAAGATGTGAAGACGGCAGAGGGAGACGGCCATCTACACGCCAAGGAGAGAGGCCTCAAGAGAGAACAAGCCTGCCAACATCTTGATCTTAAACTTCCAACCTCCTGAACTATGAGAAAATAAATTTCTGTTGTTTAAGCCACCCAGACTGTGGTATTTGTTATGGCAGCCTTAGCAAAGTAATGCACTGCCTTAGCTTACACCTGTAGTCAGTAAGTAGTAGTTGTGACAGGACACATATTTGCATTATATCTAACTTTACAGAAAATATTCCTAAAATTTCAAAGTAGCCTCTCTGCATCCCTCACTTATAATATTCCCTCCGTCTCTCCCAGAGATAAATATTGTCTTTAATTTTAAGTTTATCATTCCTCAGGTAGGTATTTTCCCACCTATGAATGTATCCTTTACAGTATGGTTTCATTTCCCCAGTTTTGAAATTTATACAAATGGAATTATACTTTATGTATTTTTGAATTGCTTACTTTGTCATGGTTTCTGAGATTCAGCTAGTAAAAGCATTGCTATAGTTCATTTGTTTTCACTGTTAATATAGTATTCACTGTATGACTATATCAAAACTCATTTGTCAATTCTACTGTTGATATTGTATCACAGTCTTGTCGGCCAACATGAACAATCTATGGCCATTCCTATCAATCTTTCCTGCATATATGGAAGTTTTTCTGGATACATACACTGGTGTGAAATTATTGGATCATAGGGCATATTCAAGTGTAAGCTTACTAGGTATATATGCATGCACAGTTGTAGAACTTAAGCCCAGGAGTAGAGCTACTAGGTATAGAATATGTGGATCTTTAGTTTTAGTAGATACTGCCAAACTGTTTTTCCAAAGTGGGTATGCCAACTTACATTCACACATGAGAGTTACCACTGATCCACATCTTCAAATGGTTCCTGGATGTGATTTAATTTCTAGAAAATATATATACCAAATTGTATGTGTGTGTGAGAGAGTGTGTGTGTGTGTGTGTGTGACAGAGAAAGAGAGAGATCGAGAGAGAGAGAGAGAGATCGAGAGAGAGAGAAAGAGAGACTGAATGAATGAATGTGTATGTATACCAAGAGCTTTAACTTACCGGTTTGGAAAGTGACTTCCATGTTTTAGCAACTATAATAAACAAATATATAAGAATTAGATAATACTTAATGTCATATAGATCTAAATTCAGTAACTATAAAAGAACCATAACTCCTAAAACCCAGCTTTATATCTAAAAGGCAATGTTTCTCAAGATTTGGATCCAAGGTATTTTATTTATGGTATGTTTTTGTTTCATGTACTATAAACTATAATAAATAATTTGAATAGGAAACACATTTTCCATAATTATTATCTAACTTTGTGTATTTCTAGATTTATAAAATAAGTTAACTTAATGTTAAACATCCTATGGTCTTAAAAACACAAATAGTGGTATTAAATATTCATAGAATATAAAATATTAACATAAACTATAATTTTAAGGCATTACCCATGCTGTCTACTATGTTACTATCGCTGATTATAATTAAAAGGTCAGGTCTCTCTAGGGTGAATGGGAAGGATAGGGACAAAGGTAAAAGAGATGAAGGAGAGAGCAAGTAATGTGAGGTAGGGAGTCTCATCCTGTTTTCCATTCTTCTCTGCTAAAAATATTATCCTATATAATAAAAGCATAATATGCTAAGGTATCTGGTTGGCTGTTCAACCAATCAAACTGTAATATGCTAATGATATGCTAAGGCTGCTCAATTGCTCACTATGACGTGCACTGACCACCAGGGGGCAGACAGTTGACTGGTTTACCAGTCGCTATGATGTGAACTGACCACCAGGGGGCAGATGCTCTGACCAGTAGGTTAGCTTGCTGCTGGGGTCCAGCTGATAGGGACTGAGTGAGATGGGCCAGACATGCCCTGGAGCCCTCCACAGTCCCTCTGTGGCTGGCCAACCTCCCGTGTCCCTCCCTCCCCAGCCCCGAGCGTGCACCAGTGGGGTCCCTCAGCCTGGCCTGTGCCTTCTCACAATCCAAGACCCCTTGGGGGATGTTGGCGAACCAGTTTCGGACCAATCCCGCAGGCCAGGCTGAGGGACCCCACTGGTGCACAAATTCGTGTACTGGGCCTCTAGTAGTTGAATAAAATACCAGTGATCACTTTCTTTTTCTGATTCCTCTTCACACTCCTGAAGATATCAAAAACTATGAATCTTATAATATTGAAATAAATGTGAGTCATACTGCTGTTTCCTTTGCTCAGATTTGAACACTGTGAATATCTAATGACTAACCTCATGTTTATATGGGATTAATTCCTATTAAACAGCTTAATTAGGAACTGGTAAATATTAAGTATCCTAACTACATTACAATAATGACAACCAATAATATCCCTACATGGCGATGTTGTTATTTCTATATAATTAACCATAGTTAATGTAAACAATATATCAAATTCAAGATTATAAGAAAGGTTTTTTTTTTTTCTAAATAACTTTCTTTTTTTTAGTCAATACATCATCTTAAAATACAAAGGAAGTATGTTCTAAAATTTAGCAATCTGATTTTTAGGCAGATAGATTTCTTCTCTATGTAGAAACAACATCCTTTCTTTACTCAAGATAGTTTATACAAACATATAATCAAGTGATTAAAATCACAGGCCTATAAAGTTGAATTCAGCAGTTAACCTTAATTATGATACTATATACATTCACTTTAAAAGACATCCTCCTTTTCATAATAAGCAGAACAATGTAAATAATACTCTGTTGCTTTTGAAATATAACAAAAAAAAAGAAGAAAAATAAATGGCACAAAAGTACATGCACATGCTCTGATGTAATGTTCAGAAGCTATTTATCAAAAGAGGAAGTTAGAAACACTCTTGAGTTTTGTAGGGTTTATGAGATCTCCAGGGTAAATTATTCACAAAAGACATATTCATTCTGCCGGATATGTCACCATGTCCAATATTATTAGCTTTTTCTTATAAAGACTAAAGAGCTATTAAGATTGTTCTTCAAAGGATTTTCTGATTTTCTAAACTCCTTATTTAATATGTAGTTACTATATATATATATATATATATATATATATATATATATATAAAACTTGGAGGAAAAGGGACTTCAATTCTATTGGATATATTTTATTTCTTAAAGCTATAGGTTGATATTCATTGTATTTTTAGTATTTTTATGTATGTCTAATTTTTTAATAATACATCTTTTAAAACTAAAATTAAAATAATATTTGAAGCTATATGAGAAAAATAATTACTTATTTTAGTTCTAGAAGGGACATTCACCTTTTAGGTTCCATTTAAGTAGGTAAAATAAGAAATTTTCTCAATTTCAAACACAAAGTTATAATCAACAACAATCAGATGTATACCCCAACTGATGTTTACTTTGTACTATAATTATTGAGCAAATGTTTACATAGGATACCTTTTTTTTCCTATTGATATCACCATAAAATTATATATAAAAAAATGTTTAGCCTAACCAGTTTGGCTCAGTGGATAGAGCGTTGGCCTGCAGACTGAAAGGTCCCAGGTTCAATTCTGGTCAAGGGCATATACCTTGGTTGCGGGCACATCCCCAGGAGGAGGTGTGTGGGAGGCAGCTGATCAACGTTTCTCTCTCATCGATGTTTCTAGCTCTCTATCCCTCTTCCTTCTTCTCTGTAAAAAATCAGTAAAATATATTTTAAAAAAGTGTTTAAATCATGGTTACAAATTCAAGCGATAATGATGATGATAATATCTACTAACATTTATTAAGCAACTAGAGGCCCGGAGGGGGCCTAAGCCTGGCCTCCCTCTGTGGGAGGCGACCAGAGGGCTGATCAGGGGATGGCACCAGCCAGCGAGTGGCCGTCCCCATCCCCCCCAATCACCCCTCTGCCATCGCTGGTCGCCGACCCCCCCATCGCCGGCCCCTCTCTCTGCCCACTTGCACGTGCCTTGTCTGGCCTGGCACTGCCTGCTTGCTGGCCCTGCCCCCCGCCAACCGGTTGTTCCACCTTTCGGTTGATTTGCATATTACACTTTTATTATATAGGATTATTGTGTGTCAGGTATTACACTAAGTACAACTGATATATTTAATCCTCAAAAAACCTCACAAGGCTATTTTTATTTTTAGCTCTTTAAATGAGGAAACAGAAGATTGAATACGTTAACCAAGTTCTCAAAGCTACTAAATGAATGCCAAAGTTTAAACACTAGTCAGTCTAATTTCAAAATACTTTTGCTACTTTTATATCTGTGAGGCAGATTTTGCTCACATACTTCATGAAAAACAACATATTGCAACATACTGAATACAAAAGCAGATATGAGAATCCAACTATCCTTTATTAAGTCAGATATTAAAGAAGTCTGCAAAAATGTATATATTGCCAAAAAGTTTGAGAGCCACTGCCCAGCACATGGAAAGGTGAAAAACAATCAGCCTATACTTATACTGCAGGAGCGATGACAAATATAAAAGATATAGGCAGAAGCCAGTCCTCTGAATTACTCTGTTTAGGCTGGATGTAAAAATTGACTAGGCAGAATATAAGTTTAAAGAATATGAAGTTATAAAGCATTTTAAGAGTGAAGGTGGTGTTTAAGCTTAATGTACTAAGAAAGGGAACAACTGAAAAATTCTGAAAAGAGAAGAGATACCAATAGGAGTTTGTAAGAACTATTAGTCTGGTAACACTGTATAGCATAATGTCTTCTGAAATACATTACTTGGTTAGTTGTTCTGAAAAACTTATACTGCTCCACACTAGAGATTAAACAATCTTATAAAATTATTAAGGTATTTTTAAAAATATACTTACGTTTGGGCTCATCTGTTGTAACAGCCAAAATAAAATCATACGGAGTCATGAATAACTGCCCTTCACATTCTATAGAGGCAAACAAACGAAACCGCCTTTCCCGAGATGTAGCATAGAGGTCTAAGTCTTCAATGTCTGTTCTGCCAATTGCTACCTAAAGAAAGTAAAAAAGTTTCAACTATGTGAAATAACATCTCCTTTTAGATTGTAAATGCTTTTAATTGTGCTAAAAGTGAATTAACAGAGTAAATGAAAATTTGAAAATATTGTCTTTTGAAGAACTGAATCATTTTATAAATTAAATTTATAAATTAAATAGAGGCCCAATGCATGAAAACTCATGCAAGAGTAGGCCTTCCTTCCCTGGGCTGCTGGCACTGGCTTCCCTCCAGCACCCAGGACCAGGCTTCCCTCCTCTGGCCGCGCGCTGGCTGCCGGACTGGGCTGGCTTCCCTCCTCGGCCACCTGTGGACCCCCGGACCTGGGCTGGCTTCCCTGCAGCCCTGACTTTGTCAGGAAGGACTTCTGGAATGACGTCTGGTCTAATTAGCATGTTACCCTTTTTTTTTTTTTAAATATATTTTATTGATTTTTTACAGAGAGGAAGGGAGAGAGATAGAGAGTTAGAAACATCGATGAGAGAGAAACATCGATCAGCTGCCTCCAGCACATCCCCTACTGGGGATGTGCCCACAACCCAGGTACATGCCCTTTACCGGAATCGAACCCGGGACCTTTCAGTCCGCAGGCCGACGCTCTATCCACTGAGCCAAACCGGTTTTGGCTAGCATGTTACCCTTTTATTATTATAGACTGTCCACATAAGTACAATGAATTAATACTTCAAAGATTCTACAATGAATGTTATTAACAGCCTGAAGATTTTAAACTGGAACTTTGAAGGACATGTAATTTATTTCTTCAGTTTTAGTCTTAAAGAACATTAAATTTCTGAGCTAGTAGTTTCTCTAGAGCAGAGATTTTCAACTTTTTTCATCTCATGGTACACATAAACTAGTTACTAAAATCTGTGGCACACCAAAAAATATATTTTTTGCCAATCTGACCAAAAAAAGGTATAATTTTGATTCATTCACACCAGATGGCTATTGTTGAGCTGTCATCATTTTTTTCACGTGACAATCTAAGGGAAAAGAGGTCAGATATTGCATGTTTTAAAAATTCTTGCAGCACATAGGTTGAAAATCACTATTCTAAAGGTAGAATGCCTACTATGCACTCTTTATATAGGCATATTTATTTAATTAGAAACTTATTCATTGTAGTTATTCATTTTCTTTAAAAAGTGAAACCCTGATAGGGTGTTCATGACTACCACTAAAGACACCATTTAGTGGTAACACCATCTAAAGTTGCTAACTCTAGATCACTATAGTACAGTTACTACCAACAGTCATTCTGAAATCTCTCTAGGGTTAAGATGAACAGAATTAGAAGAAGTGTGCGTAGCAGGAGAAGGAAGTCTCTTCTGTTTTCCTTAATTTGCAGTCTTTACCCTGTTATTTATTTTCTCTCTGAACTATAACAAATTAATTTTTTAACAGAAGGATTATTTTCCTGATTATAAAAGTGAGATAATTATTGTATACTAGGGGCCCGGTGCACGAAATTCGTGCACTGGGTGTGTGTGTGGGGGGGGAGTGTCCCTCAGCCCAGCCTGCCCCCTCTCACATACTGGGAGCCCTCAGGCGTTGACCCCCATCACCCTCCAATCACAGGATCGGCCCCTTGCCCAGGCCTGACGCCTCTGGCCTAGGCGTCCGGCCCAGGCAGCAGGGACCCGCAGCTGCAGCGGCCCCGCGATCGTGGACTTCGCTTTAGGCCCAGGCAAGGGGCCCCTAGCTCCTGGGACTGCCAGCTTCGGCTGTGCCCAGCTCCCATCGCTGGCTCCACCCCTACTTCCTGCTATCACTGGCCAAGGCGGAAAAGGCACCTGATTCTATGATCATGGCTGGGGGGCAGGGCAAAGGCGGCCCCAGGGCCACCTTTGCCCTGCCCCCCAGCTCTTAGCTCCCCCCTGGGTTTCCGATCACTGTCAGTGGCAGGGGGCTTCTTCCTGCTTTCCCTTTCGCCTCCCTGCATTGTGCCTACATGTGCAAATTAACTGCCATCTTGTTGACAGTTAACTGCCAATCTTAGTTGGCAGTTAATTTGCATATAGCCCTGATTAGCCAATGAAAAGGGTATCGTCGTACGCCAATTACCATTTTTCTCTTTTATTAGTGTTGATAATTTAGAAGACAGAACTTCAGAAATTTATAGATATAAATTTTTTGTTTTCTTTTTTGGCAAAAAAAAAGGGGGATTATACTGCCCTGACTGATTTGGCTCAGTGGATAGAGCATCAGCTTGTGGACTGAAGGGTCCCAGGTTCGATTCCAGTAGGGGGCATGTGCCTTGGTTGCAGTCACATCTCCAGTGTGGGGTGTGCAGGAGACAGCTGATCGATGTTTCTCTCTCATCGATGTTTCTAGCTCTCTATCCCTCTCCCTTCCTCTCTGTAAAAAATCAATAAAATATATATTTAAAAAAAGGGGGATTATACTATACTGTTCAGCAATCTGATCTTCTTAACTTATTACTATACAAAAGGCCCGATGCATGAAATTCATGCAAGGGGGCTTGGCCCTCACAGCTGCGGCAGCTTGCCTCAGCCCTCACAGCCCCAGTTTTGTCTGGAAGGTCGTCTGGAAGGTCATTCGGCTGTCTGGTCTAATTACCATATTACACTTCTATTATTATAGTTCAGGGCCATTTTCCCAAGTCACTAAATAGTTCAGTAGGTCATTTTTAATAAGTGTATACTACTTCATAGTAAATGTTTGTAGTAATAATCTTCCTGGAGCATAGGATTTGCATTCATAGAAAAAGATAGGTAAATTGACAATAATCTCTGAGTTCTAGAGTAAAGCACTGGAATTTAATCTGACAGAAAACAAATGGCTTTAGGGAGATTCTTAAAATAGTGCTTCACAGAGATAAAGCAACCTGGTACCAGAGGCAAGTAGATCAGCAGTATATTAATAACAATGCTCAGGTAAGCCATAGGAATTAGGAAATCATTTTTACTCTGCCAAGGGTGAGAAGTGAGACAATGAACAACTCAGTATCAAGAATGGGCAGTAATCTCCCTGAACACTCCTCAGGGATCAGTCTACTATCCTAAGTCCCCTTTTACACTTATATCCCAGGGCAGGGAGCCCAATCTCGTCTGTGACCACAAATTACATTCCTGCTTCTTCTTGCTGGCCCTTTCCTTAGGCCTCCGTGGCCCCAGACACCTCTTCTCCAGTGAGTTTCCTAGAGGACCTCTCCCTGTGACGCTGTTTTTGCACCAGCATCTGAAGCCATGCCTCAGTCTAAGATCCTGAACCACAATTTTTGCCTATATCTCTCTGTTTGCTATGGCCTAATATGGGCTTGATCTGTGACTTTTGGTGCTCACAAGTGCCTGTTTTCTCACTGAGCTGCCCTTCCTTAGGCTCAGTCTATCGTGTGTCCAGCACGCCAAACCTGCTGGACCACTGCAACTGGTAATGTGATCCCCCTTCTATGAGCTAATGCAGGCAACTCCTCCTCCTCCTTCACTTCTAACAATCAATTAGCAAATCCTGTTGTTCTCCCGCTAATGCAGCGGTTCTCAACATGTGGGTCGTGACCATCGGAAAATACATATAGCATATCAGATATTTACATTACGATTCATAACAGTAGCAAAATTATAGTTATGAAGTAGCAATGAAAATAATTTTATGGTTGGGGGTCACCACAACATGAGGAACTGTATTAAAGGGTCGTGGCATTAGAAGGGTTGAGAACCACTGCTAATGTTTCACATACAGTCATGTCCACTACCTTTTCAAACACGCTCTTCTTCCCTAAAATTTTACAGTAATGGCCTGTGATGTTTGCCTCTAACCCATCCTATAGTAAGAGAAAGTAAGAGAAAATGGGCAGAACTGTAGAATAATTTTGTATTCTTTAACTACCTGAGAATGAGTATCAGAAGAAATCTACCAAGTAGATTTAAAGGTTTTCATTAAAATTCTACTGCATAAATTCTACACACTATGGCCTCAGCAAAAGTAACCATCATTTTTTATAACAGCATTAAGTGACCACAAGTCAATTTAGCACCACCCTAATTGTTTCCCAGATTAAAAGGGGAAGCATATGATCCTATATAATAAAAGCCTAATACACTAAGTGTCCGGTCATCCAGTCGTCCGTTCAACCAATCAAAGTGTAATATGCTGATGATATTCTAAGGCTTCTCAACCACTCGCTATGACGTGCACTGACCACCAGGGGGCAGACAGTGGACCAGTCGCTATGACATGCGCTGATCACCAGAAGGGCAGACACTCAATGCAGGAGCTGTGCCCTAGTGGTCAGTGCGCTCCCACAGAGGGAGCGCAGCTCAGCTGACAGACCCATCCCAGTGGCCCACCAACCCGGCAGCAGCCACTTACTCCCTCAGTAGTCCTGCATGTCCAATCTCCAGAGAATGGGCCAGGCACTGATGGACCAGTGCCGCTGGCCTCCTGGAAGTTGGCCTTGCGAACCACGACCGCTTCCCCTCCCTAGAAACTCCGCAAGGAAGAAAGGATATAAAAGCGGACACCAGGTGGCTCCTGACAACCAGTGCGAATGTCAGCTCGACGGATCCAGATCCTGGGCCTGTAAGGGCATCGCACTGCCCACTCAGAGGGCCAATAGCGTCCTCGGGACCCCACCCGTGCATGAATTCGTGCACCGGGCCTCTAGTAGTGTAATAACACACATTGGCACTGCTGAAATGAAACCGGGTCTGGTAAAAAGTAAAAATTAATTTTCTCATGAAATCCCATTAAACTCGCCTGATCCTAGATCAGTCTAGTTATCATCTCATAGGATAATCTGGCTTACTTGGTGGGAGAATGGATGGGATAAAGAGCATAACAGGAAATCAATACTTGGTAGGTTTTTATGTTCTCTATTCTCTTCCACTTACTTATTTGTCTCTTCCTACTCAAATGTCATAGTGTTATTGTTTTTTAAATATGTTTTTATTGATTTCAGAGAGAGAGGAGGGATAGAAACATCAATAAGAGAGAATCATTGATCAGCTGCCTCCTGCACGCACCCTACAGGGGATTAAGGCCGCCATCCAAGCATGTGCCCTGACTGGGAATCGAATTGTGACCTCCTGGCTCATGGGTCTGATGCTCAACCATTAAGCCACACTGGCTGGGCTATAATGTTTTAAATGAATACAGCTTTTGGTTATATATTTGACATTAGTAAAGCAAAATGCCATCTTATTGTCAATCCTTTTAAAATATTTATGATGATTGAAATGCATTTTTTCTTCAAAGTACACTTCAAAATCAATGTGTCAAATTTTAAAAAAACATTGTTTTCTGTGGAATGACACTGAATTTTGGTATAATTTAGGAAGACTTGATTTTTCCAAATTGGGAACGTGGAAGTCCATGTATTCAGGTCTTCAACTATGTCTTTCAGTAAAGTTTTTCAGTTTTCTTCACAAGTTTTAGATATTTGTTGTAGATTTACTCTTATATCTTGTATAGTTTCTGTGTAATTGTGACTTGGGAATGGAAGCTTTTATTACTATTACACTTCAGTTGTTCTCCCTCTAACCAACTGAAATGTAATAGGAATAAAAGGTTTCACTGGAAAAAGGTTCCATGGTGAAGCAACTGACTTTGGTATATTTGCTCTGTATCCAACTATCGTGACTAAATTCCTTCATTAATTTAATAACTTTCTTCTTGGATTTTCTAAGTAGAGAATCATAAGTTCTTTCAAAATAGTGACAGATATGTAGCTTATCCTTTATAATATTTATATCTCATTTTCATTGCCACACCTACTTAACGGTCTAGGTCTCTAAAAATGATGCTGAATAGCATCAGTAATATTAAGCATGCTTATCTTGTTCCATGTTTTGAAGAGAATGCTTCTAATGAATTGCCACTAAATACAATGTTTGCTATTGGTTCTGATAATTATCTTCTACCTTAAATTAGGAATGGGTGTTTACTTAGTCTCCTTTGTTCACCAAAAATAAACGAGTTTAGAGTTAGAATTGTTCATAGAGTTCATTTGGTCCTCTTGTTTCCTTACCTTTTTACCAGAATAGAGTCCTCAAACCAAAATTAAAATGTGTTGGGCAAGTAGAAGCATAAACAGAAATTCCCAAAGAAAAACTCAAAAGTTAGTGGACAAAACTCTATTAATTACATTAACTTTGGACTATTATTAGTTTCCAATATGAATTTCAACTAATGAACTGTGATTTTATTCATTCATTCAACAGATATTTGGTTGAATGAATGAATATAGTGTGCCTACTTATAACAAATGAATCAATTATAAAATAGTCAATTGGAAGATTACTTCTTTATCGAAAACTGTTTTAGGGAAAAATATCAATAAGTAAGCTTGGTTTAATCACTTCTAACTAACTTCAAACCTTTCCATAGTTTACATGCTTCGTTCCCTATAGTTCACGAATAGACTATTTTCTTAACTAATGATATAAAAGCACAAATGACGAATTTGATACATTTTTTTACTGTGGTAGAGTTCTAATCAAGTTAAACTTTACGGTTTTTTAGGAGGCAGACATGGAGCAGCAGTCCATGAAGTTCAGCTGAGAATATCTAACCTGAAATACTAGAATCTTTGAGGAAGGGGACAGCATCAGATCAGCAGTCTACCAAATGTCAGGAGAAACTCAGACCTTTCAAAGCTTCAGATATACCTTTGAATTTTCCAAAGTTTGAATAAATCTAAACCTTCTGAAGAGTTAACATCACTGTTATGAACATTCAGAAACCAATAATCAATCAATAAAGGTGGAAAATGATATTCAAACCAGTTTATGAACCACCTCTTGGCAGTCTTGCTTACCTACACATGACAATGATCTTATATCACATCAATGTTCTGAGGCTTTAAAAAAAATGTATGCACAGCCATTTACCTTGAGCACACTGGCATGAATATGTGGGTATAATCCTTATATTATAAGGAGCAGGTTAAGTACACCTATATTCACTGGCTGATCTACTTTAATACCTTTTTTTGCTTGCTTAAATCCATTATATATTTTAATTTTTGAAGCATAAAATTAACCTATCTTTCAATAGTATATACTGTCTCAGTAAATGATACTTTTTTCATCACAAATTGCCAATAAAAACTCATGAGTAAGTATAATGTACCTAAAGAGAATGGGAAAGTTAACCTGAAAGTAAAAAAACCTGAATTATATCCATGTAGTTGTTAAAACATTAATTGATAAAATGAAAGTCTATTATAAACTAAAGGCCCGGTGCACGAAATTCATGTACAGGTAGGGTACCTATGCCTGGCCAGCAATCAGGGCCGATCAAGTTCCCTGCCCCCCGCCCCCCACCCCCACACCCCCCGCCTCTTCATTCCCTCTCTCCCTCAGCACCCTGCCACCGCCACTGGTCACCCGCCATGTTCCACGATGCCCCCTGGTGGTCAGCGCATGTCATAACGAGCGATCAAACTCCTGGTTTCCAGGTCGAACTCCCAAGGGTATAGTTTGCATATTAGCCTTTTATATACTAGTAGATAGATAGATTCAGTATCATGTGCTTAAAAAATAAGCCTTTCCAAATCAATAAAGTACAATTTGTGAACCACACGGAAGAGACCGACAGAAGCTATAGAAATCATGTTCATTAAGAAAAATTCTTAATTTCTATAGGTTGACATTACCTATTCTTTTCAACAATAAAGAGTAATTTTTGCTTCTATAATATCTTTAAAAAAACATGAATGAAATTCATAAGTCCTTCTAACTTTTGACTACAGGAATAACAAGAATAAATGCACCTGGTGAGAATCTTATAATTGTATGAACTAGGGAAAGCCAGAAAGAGGCGAATACATACTTCAAATTTGAATGAAGACTGAGAGTTAAAACATAGAAAAGGTCCTTGGTTATTGTTGGAGAAAAAGGCAAACACAAACATAATTTGTAAGAAGCTCAAATTCAGTAGATTATTCTTTTGGCTACAAGGAAAATTTCAGGAAGGGCAGCAATGGACAGAAGCCAGAACAGAAAGGTATAGAAGAGGTAGCATATGATTTATTTGACTCAATCCTGAACCAAGTACAAGACTCAAACTATAGACCTCAGCCAGGGATACAGGGGATACACAGAGGTTCAAGCAACAGGCAAATTGGCTTAAATCCATTATTCAAAGAAGAGATGAATAGACCACATCAAGAGGAACCTGAGTTCAGAAAGAGCTGTTGTACATTGGATATTGGCATAAAGTCACTGGGGTATCAGAGAGGAATCCGTAAGACTGCGGCCAAATCATAGGGTCAGTTACATTAACAATGTCAAAGTGGCCAATTGCCCATTAATCTTAAACTTATAGTCTCCTATTGGTCTTAGTGTCTGTCTATGGAGAGGTTAAACTTACAAGTGGGTGGTCAGCTGAATTCTCATACCAGGAGAGTACAGATCAGTCCAGCTGACAAACTTAATTCATCGTTATAAAAAAACAATCACTTTCCTCCATCATTAGATGAATGGAAAAGGTGTGATACATGCATACACACACACACACACACACATACACACACACACACACACATTATCCTATATAATAAAGAGCTAATATGCTAATTAGACTGAACAGCAGGACGACTGTCCTGACAACCATCTGAGTGACCTTCTGGACGAAGCTGGGGCTGCAAGGGCCAGCTGAGACAGCTGGGGCTGCAAAGGCCGAGCTCCTTGCATGAATTTCGTGCATCGGGCCTCTAGTAATATATGTAATGGGATATCATTCAACAACAAAAAACAATGAAATCCTGCCATTTGTGACAATATGGATCAACCTAGAAGGTATTTCACTTATATGTATAATCTTAAAAAACACACACATAAATGAACAAACACAACAAAACAAAAACAGAGAACAAACTGGTGGTTGCCAAAGGGAAGATGGGTGAGGAGATGGATGAAAAAGTGAAGGGGATCACAGTCAATAATATTGTGATTACTTTGCATGGTGGCAGATGGTTACTAGACTTAGTGTGGTGATCACATTGTAAGACCTATAATAATGTTGAGTCACTAGGTTGTACAACTGAAACTAATATAACATTGTATGGTGACTACTTGAATAAAAAAATTTATAAACAAACAAAAAACAATTATTTTCCTTCTCAAAACTCGAGGCCTTCACCAAATAATCCTTTCTTTATCTAGTACATTAGAAAGGGTGGGCTAAATTCCTCAAATGTAATTGCTCAAACACAACAGAAATGTGTTCATTTCTAAAAAGGACATGCTAGGTCTGCAGGGTGGGATGGGACGGTTTGAGGGGGGTGGGGTGGAGCGGGAAGCTGATTCACACATTCATTCAGAGACCCAGGGTGATGATGACTGCCTTTATCAACCAAGGTGGGGCAGGACAGCATGGAAGAAGTTCATGTGAGGAGCTTTTATAGGCCAGGCCTAGAAGTGGTCAATCAAAGAGAAGTTAGTCACTTAAGTGAAAGGATAATGGATAACGAATCTGGCATCCACAGCTCTAACTATTATGGGGTAAGAGAAGAGATTATGGTCAACAGCTTGCAGTTTTCTGTCACACTAACTTTTGGTGACAACATCAAGGGCTCATGAAATATAAAGACTAGGGGAAAAAACATTAGAATTATATATAGTATGTTTAACAAAGACTTGGAGAGATACAGTTCCAAAACAAACCACATCTGTAGCCTCTTGGGAGGTAAGACTTGTAAATGACCTTAATTAATTTTTTAGGAAATACTAGACTACTGTGATTCACCTTAAATTGACACTTCCACACATTTTATCCTGCGCTTATTGTATTTCTTCCCAAAGTCTTAAACACAGCCACTACTCACTTGAAATGTAATGCTTGCACTTGCACCCTCCCAGCTTTGTTTTTCCAAATTCGGCAAAACGCTTTGATAACTCTGACCTTTTCACTAAACAAAATCAGTGAGATTAAGAAAACATTGGTTCTGGTCCTCCATCCTTGAATATTGAGAGAAGTTGAGTGTAAATAGATGTTTTGTGCTCCATTTCACAAACCTATCCACAGTATCTATGGGAGGCTGAACAGTAACTACCGTCTAAAAGTTTAACTTACAAAAACTGAATTGAACTGTCTATAGGTAAAAAGATGATGACCTTTAAAATTTTGATATGTGATTATAAAACAGTTGATCCTGAACTAAATTTGATTGACAGACTGCTTTACTCAAACTATCCAAATAAAAGAACTAAAAACTCTAAAATTTAACAAATAATATATAAAATTACCCAAAAGTTATATATATAAACTTGTTTAAATTCTAACAAGTTCATTTCTTTCATTAATAAAGTAAAATTCACTCTGAAAATAAAGTATCATCAAACTTTAAAAGATGAAATTATAAGTGTGATTTCAACAAATATTATCTTATTAAATGTAATACATTATGATTTCTTGGGTTTCATGTGGGCATATTCTAACTAGATATGTGAACATTTTTATGGTGTTATTTTCAGAGAAAAGGAGAATACAGACATCCTAAGTTTAAGTACTACTGCAATATTTTTATATGTGGCAAATTTCATAGAGGAAATGGAATTTTTCATATCAAAAAGATCTCACAAAACTGCTACTGAGAACTATACAAGCATGGGTTTCAGAGCTGGCACATCAATTATCTTTATTCTAAGTGTAAGAAAACACAACAGAAAAATGAAATCACAGAACTCTAGAGGTAGAAGAGAATTTAAATTTGTCTTTTTCTTTTACTCCTTCTAGGAAATTATATTTTACATATTCTAGGAAATTATTTTACGGTACTTACTAACATTCTTTTCAAGTATGCTAAACAAATGTTTAGGAAATCTTCTTTCCAGCTCCAGAAACCTCTATCTTTTTTGTTACACTGAGAAATTGTGAACTGCATTCTAATTCTTTAACCTCAGTTTCCTTACCTATAAAAATGGAGAATTTCATGGATATAAAAATTTTAAACATACCTGTAAACTAACACACACAATTTATTCATAAAATTGAGTAGGGATCATTTTCAGGTATTTTGTGGATATGCTGACATAAGAGCAGTGGCTTAAGAAGTGGTAGAAATGATAAAAATTACACTTTAAAAATTATCTCATCTTTCCAAAGGAAATAAAAATATGTGTCAATGCAATTACATTATCTGGAATTTCCAAACTCAGATCTTTGTAACTTGTACTTAGATGTTACTTCTGAAGGTAGTGAAACTAGGGCCTTCCGGCAACAGAGTATATCATTATTCCTCCTAAGAATAACAGAAAGCAAAGGTTCACTGCCAAGGCATAGTGTCGTGTTACTTCAGGTCAGCAATTTGAAAATTTACTCTGTGGTAAGGTCTGGTTTTCCTGGGGAGGCAAGATTAAATGCCAGATAAAGGATTCACTACTTGACAATTAGAGAAACTGATGCCTACAAGCTGATAATATCCCAAAGAGGTAACTCGAGACAATTATATCAATTATCTAAACACTGTATAATGCATTACCTCTTAGCAGCCAAGAAACAGACATGAAAATGAAGAATGGAAAAAGGAAAAATAAAAACCATTTGTATTAACCAAAATTGTTTAGATTATTCATCCTTATTACTTTCTTTTTAAAAATATGTTTTATATTAAATTAAATCAGTATTAATGTTTTAAAATGAATGATTAGAAAGTTTACTTGATTATATGTAGGAAGTTTAGAATTTTATGCCCTGATATTGGTAACTGTACCAAAATTTTATGAAACATTACAAAGCACATTATCTCTTAAATGTGGATTTTTATTTTACATTTTCTGGGCAAAAACCTATGAAATGTATATGAGACTCAATTCACATCTATTTTTTACTCTAACTAAAAAAAAAAATGTTCATGGAAGTATTACACTTGCTTTCTCTAATGGCTTCAGGCTTATTTAAAAGCTTCTACGAAGATAAAAGGAGTAACATTTGTTTTGCTTGTTGGGTGGTCGAAAGGTTAAACATCAAATTCCCAGTGTGGGAAAATCCCTAAGTACTCTAGGTGAAATGTTTTGATGCTTAGTAAATGTATCTATGTGGAAATACACACAGCTGACGACCAGCCAACAGTATGTCCCTGGCTGAGATCAAATAGAAAAAGAAAGTTGTAAAATGGGGGCGGGGGGGGGGGGGAACGATCACTTATGATGTTCAAGTGTCCACTGTACTGTAATAGTAGCTTACATGATAGGGTTCTTCACACCATTTCTTTCCTGCTCTGTACAGCAAAGCTACTGGAGAGAGCTGCCTACATTTCCTGTCTCTGATATCGCTACTTCAGCTGGTTCCCCCCTCTATCCCTCCACTAAAACTGCTTGTCAAGGTCACTGATGACCTCCTTGTTTCTAAATCTAAAGGTCAATTCTCAGTTTTCATCTTACAGCATCCGACACTGTTGATAACTCATCGATGACCTTGACAGTTTTAGAGGAGGGATAGAGGGGAGAACTCCTGATTTTTGTCCTCCTCCCCTGGAATTTCCTTCCCAATACTTTTGCTGGTACTTCTCATCTACACAGTGCCCTATGGTGGTTTCACTCACCCACAGTGTCCTATGAACCTCCTCTCTTACTTTAATCTATAATTACTTCTTTGAAGATCTCATCTAGGTTTTACATATTATAAATTTAATATCAAATCCAAAATGGAGGTCATTTACCAGAGATAGGGCAAGGTGGGGTGTGCTGCAGTTACAGCGGAACACAATACTTTGGAATAGCTTTTGTGGGATGAGAAATGGAGGTACCAGGGACATGTAAAAGTATTGTTAAACATGTGTCTTTATGAACACAGTTCAGTTTCTCAAGAGTATATAATACCTAGATAGAATTTTGGAGTTATGAGGTATGTGAATGCTCAATTTAACACACACTGTCAATCTATTTTCCAAAGATTTGTACCCCTACCACCAGAGTATAAGAATTTTTGTGGTTTTACATCAATGCCAACATTATTGTATTTTAAATTTTACCAATTTAATTAATAACAATTGGTGCTTTACTCTGGTTATCATAATATTTCCCTATAGTTAGTGATGTTGAACATCTTCTCATGGGTTTACTGGTTTTTTTTTAAATATATTCCTATTGAGTTGCCTGTATAGACCCTTTGCTTATTTTTCAGTTATACTGTCTTATTTTCTTATTGATTTGTAGATCATCCTGATATATTCTGCAAATCTATTCCTTGCAAGTGCTATCCTATCTAATAATTGACAAACATGGTAATTAACCGTACCTCTGACACACTTCCCATTGGCTAATCAGGGCGATATGCAAATTAACTGCCAACCAAGATGGCGGCCGGCAGCCAGGCAGCTGAAGCGAACAGGAGGCTTGCTTGCTCCAGTGATGGAGGAAGCCAAGGTTCCCCGCCTGCCGCCGCCGTACTCTGAGCTGCACTCTAAGAAACAATGTTGCAATTATAGAAGCTAAACAATTCCCAGAAGCCTGCTTTCAGCCAGCCAGGCCTCAGAGCTGGAGTTGCAACAGTGTTTCAATTATAGAAGCTAAACAAAGCCCAGATACCTGCTTTCAGCAGCTGAGGTCTCAGAGCTGGAGCCGAGCCTCAGGGCTAAAGCTGGCTCTCAGCTCCAGTGACAGCCATAGAAGGTAAATAAATCCCAGAATTAAAAAAAAAGAGAGAGAGAAAAAGGAAAGGTTGGGAGCTTCAGTCACCCGCCAGCCTGAAAATGGTCCTCAGCCCCTCACCCAGACTGGCCAGACACTCCAGTGGGGACCTCCACCTGAAGGGGGTGTGACCAGCTGCAAACAGCCATCATCCGCTCATCCATGCTGCCAGGTACCCAAGCGGGACCCCCACCCTGATCCGGGACACCCTTCAGGGCAAACCAGCCGGCCCCCACCCATGCACCAGGCCTCTATCCTATATAGTAAAAGGATAATATGCAAACTGACCCTAACAGCAGAAGGACTGGGAATGACTGGTCACTATGACACACACTGACCACCAGGGGGCAGACACTCAATGCAGGAGCTGCCCTCTGGTGGTCAGGGCGCTCTCACATGGGAGGAGCTCTGCTCAGCCACAAGCCAGGCTGATGGCTGCCAGTAAAGCAGTGGTGGTGGGAGCCTCTCCTGCCTCCTCAGCAGCGCTAAGGATGTCCGACTGCAGTTTAGGCCTACACCCCGCTGGCAAGTGGACATCCCCCGAGGGTTGCCGGGCTGCCAGAGGGATGTCTGATTGCCATCTTAGGCCCAATCCCCCAGGGAGCGGGCTCTAGCCAGCAGGTGGTCATCCCCTGAGGGGTCCCAGACTGTGAGAGGGCACAGGCTGGGCTGAGTGACACCCGCCCCCCCCGAGTGCACAGATTTTTGTGCACCAGGCCTCTAGTCCTATATAATAAAAGAGATATATGCTAATTAGCCTCCATATGCTAATTAGTCACAACCAGTATGCAAATTGACCATCCCTCCAATGCAATAAGAGAGGGATATACTATTTAGCCCTGATATGCTAATTAGTAACCAGTATGCAAATTGACCACCACTCCAACACACAAGATGGCCGCCCCCATGTGGTCAAAGATGGCCACCACAAAATGGCCTGCAGAGGAGGGCAGTTGTGGGGAATCAGGCCAGCAGGGGAGGGCAGTTGGGGGCGTCCAGGCCATCAGGGGAGGGCAGTTAGGGGTGATGGGGCTGGCAGGGGCAGGCAGTTGGGGGTGACCAGGCCAGCAGGGGAGGGCAGTTGGGGGCGATCAGGCCAGCAGGGGAACAGTTAGGTGTCGATCAGGCTGGCAGGGGAGTGGTTAGGGGAAGATCAGGCTGTCAGGCAGAAGCGGTTGGGAGCCAGCAGTCCTGGATTGTGAAAGGGATGTCCCAGATTGGAGAGGGTGCAGGCTGGGCTGAGGGACACCCCCACCCCAAGTGCACGAATTTCATACACCGGGCCTCTAGTATAATATAAGTTATCTTCTTCCATTCGGAGACTTCTTTGTATTTTATTAGATACTAGAGGCCCGATGCACAAAAATTTGTGCACTTGGGGGGGGGGGAAAGAGGGGTCCCTCAGCCCGGCCTGTGCCCTCTTGCAGTCTGGGACCTCTCAGGGGATGACCACCTGCTGGCTTAGGCCCAATCAGACATCCCTCTGGCAGTCCGGCAGCCGTCGGGGGATGTCCACTTGCCAGCGGGGAGCAGGCCTAAACTGCAGTCGGACATCCTTAGCGCCGCTGAGGAGGCAGGAGAGGCTCCCAACACCACTGCTCTACTGGCAGCCGTCAGCCTGGCTTGTGGCTGAGCAGAGCTCCCCCATGTGAGAGTGCCCTGACATTGAACATCTGCCCCCTGGTGGTCAGTGTGTGACATAGTGACCAGTCATTCCCAGTTCTTCTGCTGTTAGGGTCAGTTTGCATATTATCCTTTTACTATATAGGATAGAGGCCTGGTGCATGGGTGGGGGCCGGCTGGTTTGCCCTGAAGGGTGTCCCGGATCAGGGTGGGGGTACTGCTTGGGTGCCTGGCCAGCCTGGATGAGCGGATGATGGCTGTTTGCAGCTGGTCACACCCCCTTCAGGGTGGAGGTCCCCACTGGAGTGTCTGGCCAGTCTGGGTGAGGGGCTGAGGACCATTTTCAGGCTGGCGGGTGACTGAAGCTCCCAACCTCTCCTTTTTCTCTCTCTCTTTTTTTTTTAATTCTGGGATTTATTTACCTTCTATGGCTGTCACTGGAGCTGAGAGCCAGCTTTAGCTCTGAGACTCGGCTCCAGCTCTGAGACCTCAGCTGCTGAAAGCAGGTATCTGGGCTTTGTTTAGCTTCTATAATTGAAACACTGTTGCAACTCCAGCTCTGAGGCCCGGCTGGCTGAAAGCAGGCTTCTGGGAATTGTTTAGCTTCTATAATTGCAACATAGTTGCTTAGAGTGCAGCTCAGAGCACGGCGGCGGCAGGCGGGGAACCTTGGCTTCCTCCATCACTGGAGCAAGCAAGCCTCCTGTTCGCTTCAGCTGCCTGGCTGCCGGCCGCCATCTTGGTTGGCAGTTAATTTGCATATCGCCCTGATTAGCCAATGGGAAGCGTGTCGGAGGTACGGTTAATTACCATGTTTGTCTATTATTAGATAGGATTCTGTTTTAATGAAGTGAAATGTAGCAGTATTTACCATACTGGATTGTGCTTTTTAAAAATCTTGTCTTATTTTGAAAATCCTCCCCCTCTTAAGTTCAAAATTTTATTTTCATATATAGTCTTCTAAATACCTTAAAGTTTCACTTATCACATTTAAAACTCTAATCCAGTTGGATTATTATGTCATAAAGTAGGCATCTAATTTTATTTTTATTTCCCTCATAGCATTTAACTCTAATCAAGCCCTACTGTCTTGTATATTATTATTGTTTAATATTTAAGAACCACCTTAGTTTAACTCCTTTCAAAATAATAATATTGGTTTAATATATAGCCACTGTTTAAGAATTAGTCCATTTTTTCCAATTTCTTCATTCATCATTACTTCTTGAATTTCATCTTTCTTTTTATGTTCATTTCTTCCTGATATTCACCCTTTAATAGTTCTTTTAATGATGATCTGAGACTTGTAAATTCTCTCAGTCTTATGGAAATAAATTTGTTTTGTTCTCATTCCTACATGATAATTTATCTAGGTATGGAAATCTATGTCGGCAGTTATTTTATCTCAGCATTTTGAAGGTATAGTCTACTGTTTTCTGACTTCTACCCATTGCCATAGATTCATCTACAACAGGGGTGGGCAAACTTTTTGACTCGAGGGCCACAATGGGTTCTTAAACTGGACCGGAGGGCCGGAACAAAAGCATGGATGGAGTGTTTGTGTGAACTAATATAAATTCAAAGTAAACATCATTACATAAAAGGGTACGGTCTTTTTTTTTTTTAGTTTTATTCATTTCAAACGGGCCGGATCCGGCCCGTGGGTCATAGTTTGCCCACGGCTGATGTATAATCAGGCCAAAAGCTATCCCTTTATGGAAATCTGCCCTCTCTCTCTTTATCTTTGATTTTAGTTTCACTAGAATCTAACTAAATATAGATTAATTTTTATTTATCCTGCATCAGGACTGTTTATATTTCCCAACGTCTTTGTTTGTTTTAAGAACTCATTATCTCTTAGAATATTGCTTCTCTCATTCTCTCTATTCTCCTAGCTGTAACCCCTGCTAGATAAATTGTAGATCATCTCAGTCTATTTTCCATTCTCATAAACTCTCTTTAATATTTGCTATCTCCTCTATTAAATTCTCTGTAGTTTCCTTAAAATTACCTTCCAGATTACTAATTGCCTCTTCAGTTACATCTTATATCCTGCCTAACCTTTCTAACCTCCAATGATCATATTTTACATTTCTAGTGCTATTTGAGTCTTTATTATAATCTATTTATTATTTTTCATTGTGTATTTAATCTTTTTGCATATATTTAACTTAGAGACTCAACCAAATTATTCTATTATTAAGTTGTTAGGAATCTAATCAGCTGGCTCTTTCTTATAGAACTTTATATTTTATACTTCTGGATTATAAACTTATCCTCTTGTATAACTTATTTATAGAATTTAGATATGGCCAGTGTTCAGGGCATTTCCTTCCAAAGAAGTTTTGCATTTCATTCTTCCAGCAACATCAGCTTTTCTCAGCTTGGGTAACACAAGTTTTAACTCTGAATCCATATGAGGTAGTAAGTATGGGACCATGTTTATACAGTCTCAGGAGAGTCTTTTTTTCCTACTTAGAGCTCAGACAGACATCTTCAGATTTCTTTGTCATCAACTTTTACTAGATGGATGATTATTTTCTAGCTCATTCTTTTGATAAGTCCTATAGCTTTAGAAAGGAAAGGTCTCAGTTTTAACTTCCAAAGGTCTTATCTCCTGTCCCCACATAGGCGTAGTCCCTAGAATTCCATGAATAATGATGACCCATCACTCTCCCAAATAAGCTACACCTCACAGTGTTCTATTATTAGTTTCCTCTTTATTTCTGCCCCTGGCAATTTTCCTTAATTCATTGTAAGTACAATAGGGTATTTAAAAGGATGTTTAAAATATTTTTATGACTGATATGCTGTATTTGTAGAACCAGAAATCTAATCCATTTATTTTATTAAATGGGCATTCCATAATTTATTTATGCATTTTAATTTCATTTCAAAGCCATTTTCCCAACACAACTGTAAGACTAAGAAAGACTGATAAATATATTACCTGCTCTTTAGTTTTTCTTAGAAAGAGAACTCAGACTTTTAGCTTGTCACAATAGCACAAAGAATAAAGGTTACACGTTTCAGGCTTTATTGCAATTAGATTGGGTCAACAGACTAAGTTTTGGTCAGTGAAATGCAAATTAAAGTCTTTTTTTGAGACTTCCTGGAAGGCCATTTAAAAGGTGCTGACTCAGCTATATAAGGAACCCGTAACAAAGGCAAAGCTCTTTATTGTACCCTGCTTCACTATATTATTTCCATAATCACAAAATCACTGAGTTTAAAGCCATTGTAGAGGGCAATCATAAGTAGATATTGGCAAAGAGATCATTGTAGAGGGAGGACATGAGGGAAAGGATATGAGGAAGATCTATATTTTCCCAAGCATATGCTAAATATTTACTAGTCGGTGAAGATAAAATTGCTTTTGGATTAGGATGTAGTGTGGTGAATGAATCAGTAGGTATACTACAGTGTCTTAACCAAATAATATAGGTTAGGTACCTCTGATCTTTCTGCTCTTCCCCACTCCCCCCCACCCCTAGTACCTTGTTCTTCCAAATGAATTAAAGTCCCTATGGCATCACTCTGCTCTCCTACAATTAAGAAAGCATAACTGCAGACACTTGTATCATACAGGACATTAAAGAATGCCACTTAGGAAAACTTCCTGAATAAAATATACCACCAAAAAATGGAAGAGATATGTTTCTAGAACTTCTTCATCTGCCTGTAATCAAACAATATATCCTTATTCCCTGAGTAACTCCTGCTCTTACATAGCTGACATTCAGATAATCCCTCTCTGGGTTCACTTCTCCATATCCTCCTAATTTTCACCATTTTATTGAAAATCAATGTTCAACCCAATTTATGGCTGTAGCCATGTTCCAACTTCTCTTGGGTAATGGTTGCAGTAGAAGACCAAAGACACAATGGGCACCTATAATTTGCTAGGAAATGGCAGCAACCTTGAGAAGTTGGCCTGCTCCCTACAGTTTTATAAAAATTAAAAAATAACTACTATAATAATTCAGAATAAGATCTAAATTTTATTATTTGGTGATATATATGTATAATATTTTTTATAAATATTTGGTTCACAATAGCATCCAGTATTTGTACTTTTACCAATAATATTTAGAACATTAGATCCAAATAAGAAGTATAGATTTTAACCTTACTCCCTAAATAGGATGTCTTGACTTTGACTAAGTCTGTGCTATAAAATACTAACACTATATTCTTTACTAGGACATAAAATCCTGCTGTGACCCATTTACTTGTACAGGAAACGGTCTGGAGGAAGCCATGAGACAACAAAGATTGGTGAAAGTTCGAGTCACAATGATTTACTTTCACTGTAAACCCTAGACCACAAGCTGCCTATTATTGTCCTTAGGATCCCATCATTGATCCTGTTGGTATTAATATCTCAAAACCTTTCTTAGTCTCCTGGGGATAATGAGTGAATGTTCATATATATATATATATATATATATATATATATATATATATATATATATAGAGAGAGAGAGAGAGAGAGAGAGAGAGAGAGAGAGAATTATAAACCATATCTCATCTTTAGAGTTGTAAGAATAACTTTAAAGTGGTTGGAAGAAGTACAGAACTAATGGGCTAGAACTAGTTTAAACTGGGTCTAATCTATGACAGCCTTTCTGACATGATGTAAGCCTGTTAGAAATATTCACTTTTGAATTATTGCAAGCAGTTTGAATAATCTACTATATTACTTCCAGGGAAAGGAATAATCCAAATATTTCACTTAGTCAATACTTATAGTATCAATTGGATAGATATTATCTTTATCAGAGGCAGAAAAAAAATGGAATTATTTTAAATTCTTTTATATACACTTCCTATGCCTAAATTTTGGAGGTGGAGTTGAATATTAAAATAGTTAAAAGACAATTTAGTGAATGGAGAAAAAAGCAGAACACTTGGATTCTATTTTCCCAATTTGGGAAAATGAGCAAACAAATGTCCTAGGCTAGTCAATTTAATGACAATGCACTAAACTTTCACATTTTACTTAGCTTATATAATCTATCAACACTTGAGAGAATAAAGGAGTAAGGTAAAAAAGTAATATATTTCAAAATTCCTGCTTAGTACACAAGTGACTAGGCATTTTCTTTAATGCTAGATAAACAGCCATAAATAGAACTTGTTTGACTTTTTTAAACACATTTTTCTCTAACACAAAAGTATTTACACTACACAAAATAAAGTTACTCAAATTCTCAAGGTTTGGCACAATTACAGAAGATCAGTTAGAACTAATATTCTATAGTTTAAACTTGCCTATCAAGTTTACACAAAAGAATAAAATCTGTAGTATAAGTTTGTATATTACCCATGTGAGTTAAATATTATATTATGGGGAAAAAGTACTAATCAGATCATATTACTAAGGGTTATACATCTCAAAAAAAGGAATCCTAAATAATAAAAGAGAAACATGGTAATTGGCATACAACCGCTACCCTTCCCATTGGCTAATCAGGGCAATATGCAAATTAACTGCCAGCCAAGATGGCGGCCGGCAGCCAGGCAGCTTGAAACTAACATGAGGCTTGCTTGCTTCAGTGACGGAGGACTCTAACGTTCCCCGACTGACGCTGCAGGCCTCTGAGCTGCAACTCTAAGCAACTATGTAACAAATATAGAAGCTAAACAAAACCTCAGAAACCTGCTTTAGTCCGCCGCAGGATCACAACATTGTAAGCAAAGGCCAGAAACCTACTTTCAGCAGCAGAGGCCTAAGAGCTGGAGCCAAGCCTCAGAGCTAAAGCTGGCCCAGAATAAAAAAAGAAAAAAAAAATGGAGCGGTTGGGAGCTTCAGTCACCCCCAGCCTGAAAACAGCCCTCAGCCGCTCACCCAGACAGGCCAGGCACCCCAGTGGGGACCCCCCACCCTGAAGGGTGTGTGACCAGCTGCAAACAGCCATCATCCCCTCACCCAGGCTGCCCAGGCACCCCAGTGCGGACCCCCATCCTGATCCAGGACACCCTTCAGGGCAAACTAGCCGGCACCCACCTGTGCACCAGGCTTCTACCCTATGTAGTAAAAGGGTAATATGCCTCCCAGCACTGGGATCAGCGGAGCCGTGAGGCCTCCCGGCACCGGGATCAGCGTGACCGGGGGCAGCGCCCAAACCCCCCCCCCCCGATTGCCCTGCGGCTGTGTGTGTGACAGGGGGCGGGGCCACAACCTCCCTATCCACCCTGCTCTGTTCATGACAGGGGAAGGCGCACCAACCCCCTGATCAGCCCTGCTCTGTGCCTTTTAGCAGGGAGCTCCCCAACCCCCTGATTGCCCTGCGGCTCTGTGTGTGACAGGGTGTGGCGCCTCAACCCCCTGATTGGCTCTGCTCTGTGTGTGACGGGGTAGAGCCATAACCTCCCCATCGGCTCTGCCCTGAGTGTGAGAGTGGCGGCGCCCCAACCCCCTGATCGGCCCTGCTCTGTGGGTGATAGAGGGCGGCGCCTCAACTCCCTGATGGGCCCTGCTCTGTGTGTGACAGGGTACAGAGCCCCAACCCCCCTGATGGGCCCTCCTCTGTGCGTGACAGGGTACAGAGCCCCAACCCCCCTGATGGGCCCTGCTCTGTGCGTGACAGGGGGCAGTGCCCCAACCCCCTGATTGTCCCTGCTCTGTGCGTGACAGGGGGTAGTGCCGCAACCTCCCCATCAACCCTGCCTTGAGTGTGACAGGGGACGGTGCCCCAACCCCCCAATCGGCCCTACCCTTAGCGTGACTGAGGGTGGCAATACAACCTCCCGATCGCCCTGCTCTGTGCATGACAGGGGGCAGCACCCCAACTCCCCAATCGGCCCTGCTCTGAGCCCGACCAGGGGCTGCACCTAGGGATTGGGCCTGCCCTCTGCCACCCGGGAGCAGGCCTAAGCCAGCAGGTCGTTATCTCCTGAGGGGTCCCAGACTGTGAGAGGGCACAGGCTGGGCTGAGGGACCCCCCTCCCCCCCAAGTGCACAAGTTTTTGTGCACCGGGCCTCTAGTCTACACTAATAAAAGAGAAACATGCAAATGGTGTCACTCCACTACCCTTCCCACTGGCTAATCAGGGAGATATGCAAATTAACTGCCAGCCAAGATGGCGGCCGGCAGCCAGGCAGCTGATGCGAACAGGGAGGCTTGCTTGCTTCAGTGACAAAGGACTCCAACGTTCTCCGTTCTCCGCCTGACTTGCCGGCCTCTCAGCTGCAACTCTAAGCAACTATGTTGCAAATATAGAAGCTAAACAAAACCCCAGAAACCTGCTTTACTCAGCTGGGCTTCAGCCAGCCGGACCGCAACATTGTATCAAATACAGACGGTAAACAAAGGCCAGAAACCTGTTTTCAGCAGCCGAGGCCTCAGAGCTAAAGCTGGACCAGAATAAAAGTTGTGACAATGTAAAAATATTCATTGAAAACCTACATTTCACAAGTAAGCTAAAAATTCATTTTATCATTTAAAACTCCTATTTAATCATGAAAATGCAAAACAGAAGCAAATTAAAAGATGTAATAGTACCCTGGTCGGTTTGTGCAGTGGATAGAGCAGTGGCCCACAGACAAGGGGTCGAGGATTACCAGTCAAGAGCACGTAACTCAGTTGCAGGCTCCATCCCCAACCCTGGTCTATGAGAATCAAGTTGGAAATTACATTAAATCCCAATAGTATTACCTGAATTCCAATTTGAAATACAATTTAGTATTTTTATTTATTTATTTTGAATGTGGAAATTACATTGACCATTACATACACTTTCACTAAAACTGATTAATATGCATTTCTGGACAATTTCTAAGTCTTGGAAGAGAATTACAGATGTTAAATTTTTTTAAAATTTAAATTCAAGGTCATGACAATTTCATTTCCTAATTCCCTATGTGAATCTAAATAAAAGGATACCCATAAAATGCTGTAACTATCATTCACTGCAACCCAGACAACAGGTGCATGCATTTCTATAACTCCAGGTTTTGTATAGCCAGAGGAGGAATATTATTTCCAAATTCATTCAAATTTTATTCTGCGATTTACTTAGGAAAAAAAAACCACTACAAATTGTCATATGTGAATTTACACCATGATCGGGCCACTAGCAGGACAAAGTGATTCAGAAAACCAAAAGAGGTGATTGCCTAACTTAGCTTCCTAACAACGTTATTTTATACAAAATTAACCTATCTTCAATTTCTATGTGACTTCCCTCACTCTGTAATGTTTGTATTTTAAACATCTGGCAAAATCTTCGATATTCTGAAAGAAGAAGCATAGCCTTGTCTCAAAATGTGCTGTCCTAAAAAGAAGTTGGAAAAGAGATAAAGTGAAAGAAACTTAAAAATGAATGATTACTGGCAATTATTATAGAAATAAATAAGAAAGATACAAACACTGTTTTCTTTTTTACTTGAGAATAAAAATAAGTTGCTTAGAGCTTCTTAAGATTAACAAATCATAAAATAGATCATGTGTTCTGTATAATAAGTAAAACAATGGATTAAAGTATGTTAAGCAATCTAGTAAAGTAATTCTGGATCTGAAACAAAAAGGCAGTTATAGAATAAAACTTTTTTTCCATTAATAAAAAAATAATACTTTAAGGCTAAAACTAAAAGGTTCTAAACAGAATCTTGTCAACATCTCTTTATAATATTAATAAAGTTCAAGGCCATGTTTACTAAAAAAATTTTGGCAAGATAAACTTGCACAATTAAAATAAATATAGTGTCACGTGATTTGGTTTCCCAAAGCCTGGAATTTTGACCTTAACTGAAGTCTTCCCAATTCCAATGCTATAAATAACGACTATAGCTGAACAAGATATTAAGCTATTAATTCTCACAGACTGTGGTTGCGCCTTTTCAATATGCAGGTCCCATGCAAGTATTTGATATAAACTTATTCATTTGACAAACTTTTATTGCATATCTATCAGGATTATGTCTCATACCAGGCAATGATACTATAAAGGTGATCAAGACCAACACAAGACCTCTCCTTAAAGGGCAAAGACAAGCAGAAAAGACAGGCAATTAATAAATAACTGCAAAAAGTCATCATCTTGGAGTGTATGGTAGAGTTGGGGAAGGACGTCTGGAAGTTCAGAGGCAATGTCTTTAAAAATGTTCGAGGCTACAGTAATAGAACATGCTGCATGTCTGTAGGTTACTGCTGCATACTGCCATCAGTTAAATTAGTCTCATAACACACACAGGGTAATTTATATGCTAGGCTATGTTCAATATAACATACTGCTTAATTAAAAGAGGCTTTATAAATCAAGTGTTCTTGCTATAGTTTTAAACATCAAAAGGAGACATTTCCACCACTTCAGGAAAATCAAATAAGCATAATAAATGAAGTGGCAACACAGGTTTAAAATACTTCTGAAAAAATGGCAGACTGACCTTATGAGTTTCTTTCAACCTCTTCCTCCCAAAACCACATTAAAATCACAATAAAATATTTCTTAAAAGGTATAAACATACAAAAACTAGGAAAGAGAAAAGGACACTCAAGAAAATTCATTAATTTTTTATAAACTTGAATAGATGGGGGGAAGGTAATTGACCAGAGGAGCAGAGGCACAACCTGGGTACCATGGAGGAGGACACCAAACAGAAGCAAGCTAATTCGGGTTACAGATCTCAGAAAGGATAAGGCCTTGGGAACACAAGGAACTGTGTTGGCAGAGAAAGCTGTGAGGCTGAAAACAGAGGATAACAATATGTAAGTACATCACTGGGTATTCCCCCAACACACATGTTCTCGCACATACATGCAATGTGCTGTGCATCCAGGTTACTGTTCCTCCCACTTCTCCCATTCTTTGGAGAAGCTCAATGAGACCAGAGAAAAATATTTATAAAATACTGGGATGTGGATGCCACTCTAATGAAAAGCCCAGATCACCAAATAAAAAGCCATGTTCCTATAAAAAGAGCTTCTGAGAGGCCTCAAATGTAGATAGGCAACAACCACAGATATGTGGAGGAAACCTCAAAATGATAGTGAAAGCATTGAAAATAAAATATAAAAAAGGACCTGGAAGAGATAACACAATGCATGGAGCAGAAGACAACTTAAAAACAAAACTATAATTCATATCCTTATAGTAAAAAGAGACACGTAGCAGCCATAAAACAAAATAGATCACTGTAACACACGAACACCGGGGAACAGAGAATAGTTCTTCGAATTAAAAAATTAGGATAACTGAGATAAAACGTTCAATAGAAAGGCTAGAAGATAAAGTTATCTCTGGAGATACAGATATCTCCCACAAAAGCAAACCAACTAAAAAAATGAAGTAGTTGGAACAAACGAAAGAGTAGAATTAGATCAGGAACTGTCAGAAGATGTAACTTCAAACTAATAGAGGTTTCAGAAAAAGAAAACAGAAAATGGAGAAAACTGTCAAAGAAATAATACAAGAAAAATATATAGGCCCAGCCGGCATGGCTCAGTGGCTGAGTATCAATCTATAAACCAGAGGTCAGGGATGGATTCCAGATCAGGCCATATACGCCCAGGTTGCAGGTTCGACACTGTGTGGAACGCGCAGGAGGCAGCCAATCAATGGTTCTCTCTCATCATTAATGTTTTTATGTCTTTCTCTCCTTTTCCCTTCCTCTCTGAAAATCAATAAAAATCTATTTTTTTTAAAAAGTATACAGAACTTTCAGACATGAATTTCCATACTGAAAGGGCCCTAAAGTAACTAGCACAATAAATGAAAAAATGTCCACACCAGTGATTATTGTTGTGAATTGTTTAAACACCAGGATAAAGAGAAGATTATAAAAGTTTTCAGAGGGGGGGAAAAAGGTCCCATACCAAAGTAATAATGATCAGAATGTACAATTGGAAACTTGGGAAGGGTAAGATACAGACTTTAGTAATTATTTGACTTCTAAAACAATGTATAGATACTTTCACTAACAATAAACAAGACCTATAGAAATAGAGAAATATGCTAATTATCCGGGATGCAATAACAGTTGCCTGGACAGGAAGAGGTTGCACGTGCAGCGTTGGGGGCAGGGCAGCAGGGCCCTCCGCACACTTGCGCTGGGGGAGGGCCTGATCAGCAGCGTCCATGGCTGCTTCAAGGGCTGGAGAGGGAGTGGGTGGTGCTGGGCGATTTCAAATCGTGTGCTGGGCTCCTAGCAGTAACATAAGCAAATAAATAGAGCCATAAAGTAAATAAATGAACAAATAAAATTAAACAAATTGACTGAATGCTCACTATGTGCGAGGGGTACCATTCTTTTTTAAAATGTATTATCTCATTTAACTCTCATAATGGTATGAGGAAGACACTACCAACCTCCTTTGCAGGTGAGGAAACAGGCTTTGAGAAGTTGAGTAACGATACAATCAGTAAGTCGTGAACTCAGAGTCCTGGCTTTCTGAGTATGGTCTTTTAAATTAAAACTGCATGACCCTGTCTCTCAACTTTAAAAGTAAAATTTATTTTTTTTAAAGAAGAAAACAAGACTACTTGATGTTTCCTACATTCCTATTCTGTTCCCAGATCAACTGTGGTTGATGCAAAGTTCTGTCTTTGTCCATCAGAACACAAGTTTAATGTATCATATATATACTGGAGGCCCAATGCACGAAATTGGTGCAAGGGGCTCGGCCCTCCCGGCCCCGGCTTCATCCAGAAGGTTGTCTGGAAGGTCGTTCGGCTGACTCGTCTAATTAGCATATTATGCTTTTATTATTATAGATGTGTGTGGGGTCTGGAGGATGCAGGTTGAAGTATTTGCTAGTGTTTTAAATATTCACTGTATAAAAGTACTTTATGCTTAGAATTTGTGATTTGCTGCTAGAAGGACAATTAAGTAGATTCCTTTACCTAAATGCGTCAACAGCCTCCACCAAAAGAAATGACACACCTACAGCATCAGATCGCCACTGTGCATCTCGTGCAAAGAATAAAGGGTACATACATTTCATTGAAAACAGTTGCCTCTTTTCTAAATTATTGTCATCCGAGCCCTTCACACTCCTCTAGTCCTGCAAGGAAAACATTCCTAGACGATTTTCCTAGTCATTTACGTGACTGTTAAGTATCCTGATGCAACAAAAACATCATGTCCCTGTACTCATTCTTCCCTTTTACTCATCCTTACCTTATATTAAGTACTAACGATACCGGAACATGTTCGTGCGAATTCCTCTGTAGGCGTCAGCCTCCTTTAGTCTCCTACTTTCGCTGTCCTGTCCATCCATCTTCTCACTTATTGTCCCTATTTAGGAGATTCTACCTTAGGGAACGGGTGGAGTGGGTGGGCTAGATTCCTTTGATTAGGTTTTTTGTGTGTGTATTTTTTTTTTCCCTATCTGGTGACATCTTCATTCTTTCTGACCTGAGATAACGACTCTACACCGTTTTGGCATTTGGTCCTTTGCGACTGATGAACAATAATGTCTTTTAAGACCTCGCAGCCCCGCCCCGCCCGGGCCTCCGGGATCACTGCTGTGGCCGCCCGGCCGGCCGGTGAGTCCCTCCTCTCATAGGCCGCCCTCCGCTTTCTGCAGGGCGTGACCTTGGTTTTCGTTTTGTTTTGTCCTGGTTTGGGGTTGCCCTTGCTACGCGGTCGCTGCAGCAACCTCCGAGGTTCTCCATCATCAGTGACAGCACCTTCCGAGCCTTGGCAGCAGCTGCATGCGCACCGGGGCTGCCGGCCTACAAGGTGTCGGTCTCGGTGGCGGGAGGGCCCTGCCCGCGGCCGCAGAGCTCACACCGCCACCACCTCCCAAGGCCGGGGTCACGGGGTCACGGGGCCCGCACCCCGCGGGCCCGCCCCGCACGCAGGGGAACACCTGGCGGACGCTCGCGCTCGCGCACCTACCGTCTCCTTGGCAGCGGCGACCGGGATGGGCAGCAGCCCCCGGCCGCGGGGCGGGTCCTCCGGCTCCAAGTCGGCGCCCTCGGAGGGGCGCCCGGGGTCCGGCGCCCGCGCGGAGTCGGGCCGGGGGTCCCCGTACAGCTGGTAGCACACGAGGCCGACCAGCCCGCCGCCGGCCGCCGCCGCGAAGCTCAGCTCCCCCCAGCGCCGCCGCCGCCTCCACGCCGCCTCCGCCACAGCCCGGTCCTCCTCCTCCCGGCAGGGGCAGGGCCGGCCGGGAGGGCCCGCGGCTGTCCCCACCGGCCGCCCCCACGGCCCGGGGAAGGGCTGGTGAGGGGAGGGTGCCGGCGGGAGCCGGGGCGGCGGCCACAGGAGCCTCCGCAGTGCAGCCATAGCGGAGCCGCCGGCCCCGAGCTGGAGGGGGCGGGAGGGGGGGGTTTGGGGGAAAATCTCGCGAGAAGTCGGAGCGTGGAGGCGCGCGCGGGGCGAGAGCGACCCCTGCGAGCGCGAGGCCTGCCTGGGGGACCCCGGGCCGGTGTCCGCGGCGGGGACGCGGGGTCTCCCGTCGGGGTCAGGGGGAGCCTGGGGGACGGACGGCTGCTCCTTCGCCGCACTCGCAGCCAACCCCGCAGACAGCACTGCGCCTGCCCCGGCGACACCTGTCGCGGGCACCAGCCCCGCGGCGGCCAGGTCAGCCGAGCCGGGGGAGCCCGGGGTGCGGGGTGCCGGGCGCCCCTCCGCCGGCCGCGCCCTCGCCCCTGCCGTACCGGGTGGTCTGCGGTCGCTAGCAGCGCCCCTCCGAGGAGGTCCCATCGCCTAACGGTCTCCCGATCTTCCCACGCGAGCTCTCCAATCGTTTGTATTGTGTCTTGAGCCCAACAGAAATGAGGCAGAAGCCTAGGCTCAAGCCATGCAAACGGCAGATTAAACTGAAGGGGGTTTGACTACACAATGAAAGCTCCTGGACTTTGGATCGGGGGAAGCTAATGCTGTTTAGCTTTTTTAGTTACCGTTTGAATATATATATTTAAAAACATTACCATACCCGAGGCCACTTAATTCAACAAATCAGAACTGTCTTGAAGAATACCCTTACTTTTGGAGGGAAGCTGTTGGGTTTACATATAAAATAAAGAACTGATGTGTATTGTGCCATCTTCATTCTTGTTCTACTTGTCTGTTACACTGTCAGTGTCACTTGTGTGTGTGTGTGTGTGTGTGTGTGTGTGTGTGTGAGAGAGAGAGAGAGAGAGAGAGAGAGAGAGAGAGAGAGAGAGAGAGAAACACTGGACACCAGGGTCTAGAACTCAACTTCCAGAATCCAGAGCTGTGGAACCAGTGACTCAGCCACCGAGGGCCCGTTTTCCATCTGATGGTGTCCCGCTCCCAATGACAGGTTGACGGCGGTTTGCACCCTGCCCTTTTCCCTCAAACAGCTGTGTCTAAGCCCCAAGAAGTCAGAGCTACTTAGTATTTAGCCCAGTTCCTGGCACATAGTAGGGCCTCAATGTTTATTAAATGGAGAGAGGAATTTATTATTACTGTGTGGCGGGGAGACCAAGATAGAAATGGTAAATCAGGAGAGAAACGAATGTAAAGTAGCTCATCGGCCACCAAAGGAGATGATAAAGCAAGCAGCACACCTGGAAATGAAAGGAATGCACATGGGAGGCCGAAAGGAGAGAGCCGAGGAGTTGGTAAGGAAGGATCAGAGGGTGTGGTCATGGAGATGGGTTCACGCAGGAAGTTTTGTGATTTTGTTACTTGGGCCCCATCTTACATGTACGTTGGCATGATCCTGCTGGACCTAGAGCCTCGAAGCAATAGGCTTCCACCTGTGGGCCTCTGAGGAATGTCAGCATGATCCACCGCCAAAGGTCACTCACTGACTTGACCTTGACAGCTCCCTCCCTTTTTGTTCTTAATGTCTCACGAGTGACAACCACCAAGCTGCCAGTTGTGTACATTTAACCATCTGACTTCAAGACCAGTAACAATCTGACCATTACATCTGTCCAGTCTGACTTCCACAACTTCTGAGTTTATATAATTTCCGGGGCCTTTGCTGACAGTGTCTCTCTGTTTAATTCTCACTGTTGTCTTTGTCCTCCATTTAGTGGCAGGAACCTCTTATCTTACATATTTGGGAAACAAGGAATAGCAGCTCAGATTTGCTACTAGTACAGCTTCCTGTCTAACAAGTGAGCCCTTTTTCAGTTGTTATATCCTTTTTTTTCATGCCTGATAGTGATTCAAGTGTCTATGCCCATTCAAAGCTGTTTTCTGGTGGAGAATAGCTTCAGAATAAAACAATGACCATCTTTTATGCAAGAATAGCATTAGGGTAGCAAAACAATCTTTCTAAAAATGTAACTGCTGGAACTGAGTATACACATACCATATGACACATCAATTTCACTCCCAGGTGAATACTCATCAAAAATTGATTACTTTATGCACACCAAAAGACACGGAGAAATATTTGTAATTGGCCCCAAACTAGAAAGTATTCACATGTCCATCAACACTGGTATGGATTTTCTGTGTGTGTATGGTACATTCATATAGTTGAACGCTCTATAGCAAGAAAATTACTGAAGTGCAGCTACATGCAATCCTGTGAGTAAATTTCACAAGCAGAACATTGAGTTAAAGAAGGCAAACACAAAAGAACCAATTGTATTATTATATTTTTAAAATCAAAATGACACATATTTCAGAAATATAGTGTTTTGGGGGTAGAGGATAGTGACTGAAAGGGAGAAAGGAGGGTTCTGGAGTTCTGTTCATGTTCTGTTTCTTGATCTAGGTACGAATTAGACAAGTATATTCACTCTGGGAAAACTCACAATCCCTTTTCATGTATGTTATACTTCAATAAAAAGCTTATATAAAATAAAAAATAGAATTTCTTCCTAGTGCTCTTATACTAATGTGTTATTTACTAGAGGGCTTGCTCAGTTCTGAACTGTACAACTTAGAAGGAATGTATAGAACTTGTGAAGAGTTGAGATAAGAGTGAAAAATTGAAGAGTTGGAAACTCATGGAAAAGGTAGATAATCTTGTTATAGCTTTGAAAGATTTAACCAAGGAGCACCTTAATAAAAGTCTTTTGGTACCTAAAAACCCCTAAGAAGATGCTCGTTAACTATTCTCCTTATTTATTAAGGAAAAGCCAAAAGGAACGTCATATTTTAAGCAACTACCTAGTGTCTTATCTTCTTTGAGTTGTAGTACGTTCTCCTGTAATGTCCGTATGGCTAGACCCAGTAGGTACCTAGTAGTAAGGCCTAGTGCAACCAGTATATACCCTTGTCTTTGGCTCTAACCCCAGACTGTCAGGTGTTGGATGAGAAATTGCTTTAAGGACAGATAACCAAACAGAAGGGCCGTCTTCAGAGCAGATGGACAGCTCGGCACCAAGAGGAGAAATCAAGCATAGCATAAGGTAAGTCAGTGTACATCCTGCATGAAGCTTAGGATGGCAAACCAGTATTGCTTCTTGCCAACTCCAATTGATTGGTATTGGTTACCCAGAACACTCTGATGAGCAAAATTTTCAGATCGGGTCCAGAATTCATAGGAAAATGCCTTGGTGGATGAATATATCTGCTAAGAGCAGGCTATTAGACTGAGCAGAGCTGCATTGTTGAGCCACCATAGGTGTTTTTTTTTTAATTTTTGTTTTTTTGCAACTCTTCAATTAGAGAAGACAGTGAAGATAATTGCAGGAACAGATAAATTAAAAAACATTTAAATTTTCTGTAGTATACATGTGAACATGTTGTATTTACCCTGTAAAAATAGAAAATAATTTAGAGATAGCCAAGTCTGAAAAAATTTTAACCTTTTAAAGGTTTTTTTGTTTGTTTGTTTTTTGTGGGGTGGGAAGTCTTTAGTGAAAACTGTCGAAAGAAATCTTTAGCTACAAATGGCAAAAATTTACCTATCTTTTTTTTAATCAAGAAAGGAGTTTAACAACATCCCGTCCCTTCTGGGGTTAATTGGTTTTAATCAACCTATATACAGACATTAATATTAATTACTTTTACTCTTTCCAAATAATTATATTTGTTTTTCCAAAGACTTAGAGTTTAAAAAAGTCATCTCAGGCTTGGACAGAAATAACTGACTATCCAGAGCCAGTGGAGACTTGAACGGAGTCTGCAGTGAGCCAGTGAAAAACTGTGCCTTTACCAGCTGGTAACCAACAGGACCCAGCTCTCATTGGATATTGCAGGCTAATTAAGTGTTGCTTTATGCTAATGTTGACTTTTAAGTTTGATTAAAATAGGTTATTTCAAATTTACGATGATATAATACATCTAAGCAATACTGAAATTTATTACACTTAAAAGTTTTATCTTGTCCACAGCAAAGTAGTCATTCTTAAGGCAAGGGGATAAATCAAGTGATTTAGATCACTATGCAATTTTTTTTTCTGTTAAAATAAATCAGCTTGCCTCAAACACGAGAGATTGATCTAAAAACGAAAAGTCTGAAGTATGGGTTTTCATAAATTCCTTGGCAACTGAAGCATATCAAAACTCGTCTGCACTTTGGAAATGATTGTAATTTTTTTCAAGATTGTCTCAAATCTTATGTTCAGGAACCTGTAAACCTCAGACCACCACATCAAGGGGAATGAAGTGAACCTTCCCCTGATGCTAAGACTTTTTAAAAAACCACTAAGTGAGCTACTCTAACATCATCGAGCAGGTGCACAGGTCTCCTCGAACAAATTGTTCCAGAATAGGGAGGTCTGTTCCTTCACCCTTGCGGTGCTAGACAAGGAAACCATGTTTGATTGGGATTTTACTGTGTGTGGTATTTGTTTCAGGGCATATGCTGTGATCAAAATCTATGTACTGGAGCCTGCGTTCTATATCTAGAATTAACCATTGAACTCTTGGCTATGGCTGAATATATTACATGGACTTACTTATTAAGGAACTGAGCAAGTCCTCTAGTGCCTGCCTATGTGCCCGTGAAGAATTTGTCCATAAAGTGATTTTTATGTAAAGAGGAACACTGAGCAATGATAAAACCAATATTTGAAATTTGAGATCTTTATCCAAACCAGGGGCTCTCTCAGACTGAAAATAAAGCAAATGAAGAAGGAGGAGCTAAACATTAATTAGGCATTTTAAGTCTTTTACAAGTGGAAACAAATGAGAGATGAATTTCAGAAAACACTGTGAATGTGGTTTTGTTCTTATTTCCAGTCTGGAGATGAAAATTAAAAGTTCCTATAACCCTCTCTGATAATTATGAAGGACTGGTATGCATTCTACTGGAAGAGGTAACGAGGCAGAGATGTGAAACAAAGGTTGGGGACAGAGGTCTTAAAGGTGATAACTGACCACGACGCAGCTTTACATTGAAATTGATTTGGGCTTTTATGTGAAATTAGTAAAATACCATACTTTGAAAGATAATTTACCAGTACATATGCTATAAGTGGGTTATGTTAGAGTAAAAATTATATAGCATTTACATAATAATGGGAACTTGCAGGTACAGCTACAGAAATATTGTGTTATGTTTAAGAGCACTTCAGATGTTGGAAGCTCATGTATACATGAACATTTTTATTTATATATTTGCTTTTATAAAATATCAATATTTGAGTGTCATCCTTAGAACCTTCCTTATCGTTGTTAAAGTCCTGGTTTTAAGGGAAGGAGAATTTAAATAATTTGAAGACAGAGGTTTGTGAAAATTAGTCTATAGAGCAAAGTTACTGAATTCTATTTTCCAACTAAGTTTTACCTTGAAATTTGGATAGAACATCATAAAATGTTAGGTTGGATGGGACCATGGAGATAACTGAGTCTGAGGCCTGCATCTTAGAGCAGAGGAAAGTGAATGAATGGTCCTTCCCAGGAGACAGTCCTGACCTGGCTATTGTCTGCTCTCCCTCCCCTCCTGGCACTCACTCCCAATGGGACTCTGCTTCAGTGGTTCTCAACCTTCTGGCCCTTTAAATACATTCCTCATGTTGTAACCCAACCATAAAATTATTTTCGTTGCTACTTCATAACTGTAATGTTGCTACTGTTATGAATCATAATGTAAATATCTGATATGCAGGATGGTCTTAGGCAACCCCTGTGAAAGGGTCGTTCGACCCCCAGGTTGAGAACTGCTGGCTTAGATGAAACTTCCTCCAAAATGCTCGCACCATTCCAAGGCTGGCTTAGTCTTTACCCTGCTACCTGCTTTAACAAATTACTTTGAACTTCCCCATCATAGCACCACCACTATAATGTTCTCTACTTGTTTGTATTTGCCAACTAGACTGTAAGTAGCAGGAAGATAGAGGTTGTGTTTTGCCTTTTAACAAATACAGACAGCACCTGTTCTACAGTAAGAAGTCACATATTTTTTGACTGAGAGACAAATATTTGTTTTTATAAAATGACTGAGAATTCATGTGAATTTAACATGAGTATAAGTTCTTTCTTCAGAAGGATAAAGCAATGCATTGAATTATTGTTCAAAATTCAGAAACACAAGCCAATAAACTACTAGGTTAAAATGATTGCCCTGAAAAAATATTTTTTTCAATAGTTTCAGCTCATTGGAAATATTTGTAATTTATTATATTGATAACTTTGAGGAAATACTAGTGGATCTGAGTTGACTGAACTCACTCCTAAAAGGTTGCTGTCTGAAACTTTCTTCTCTTATTTTAAAAAATCCACGAAGAGATTATTTGCTGTTGTGATCATGTCTTTTTGTTGCCGATTCTGGTACATGCTGTTTTATGGGTGATGCATTTCTCAAAGAACTGCTCTTCGTTTTGTATGACAACAAAGTACTCCGAATCCAGTTCCTTGCTACTGCATGCACTTGACTTAGCTCCTTGTCCTTGAACGCAGTTCACAACTTCACTGCCAGCTAGAAACTTATAGCCTAGTTCACAGGAATAGCTGGAGTCAAGTATTTTCAGCGTCAACACTTTCAAGGTGTCCTGACAGCTGCACAAAAATCTGCTGAGCTGTATTTCATTCCTCATGGGATTATTGACATTTTTGCAGTTTTTCTGACTTTTATCTTTGCCAATGACCTACTCATTATCATTGGGCTGTTATTCTGTTTTTGTTTTCGAAAGTGAAACTTGCAGGAGGAATTTACCAGTGACTTGAAGCTGGAGAAGTGAAACTTGGCAGCATTCCTTCCCCTCTATCAAGGTCTTCCCTCTTGGCTTCCTCAGGGTCTGGGAGCGGGTGTGCCCACACCGTCCTCTAGTGGCTGTCCTTTCCCTCAGTGCGTGGATTTTATGCCCAGGAGTTCTTACTTTTTAAGAAGAAGGATATTTTGCCCAGTGTGCATGCGTTTTCTAACAGTCAAGTTCAATGTAAGTCTTTGAATATACATTCTATGACCCAGAACCATTCTTAGGGGAAATATAAAAATAAATTTAATAAATCAAAGCAAGTACTCAGGTTTCTGAAAAGTCTTTAGGTGTATGTCAATCAACCAATAATATGTATCACGTATAAAAATATGCCAGGTACTGTTGTCAGTGCCTGATACACATCCACGAACAAAACAGACGAAGACCCCTGCCCTCATGGAGCATTCATTCGAGTATGAGGACTACGCCAAAGAACGTGCTTCTCTTACGGTAACATGCACACCAGGCTACTGTACACGTGTAGCATTTCAGTAACTGTGCTATTAGGAGCTACATTATTGATGCCTGTTCTTAACGTCTACAATGTAATGTGGTTGACATTTGTCTTATCCTCTCTAACCTGCCTTCCGGGCAAGTTGCAGGTGACTTGACATACGTCACTTGCATAGCTGGTACTAGCCCCAAGCTGGTCCTCACCTTACAAATGCATCACTTGACTTCCATGAACTAACATTTCTCACTCCAGCGTGAGTGGAATTTTAAAATCACATGATTTTTATTTTGTATTTCCTAAGACTTTTCCTTATATATTCATGGTAAAAAGGTCAAAGGTAGGAAATTTAACATAGATACGATACTATTATTTAATTCAGAGTCTATATTAAAATTTTGTCACTTGTTTCAATAATGTCTCTTACACGGTTTATATTTTTCTGGTTCAGCTTCAGGCCAGAATCATGCATCACCTTTAGTTTTTATGTCTCTTAAGTTTCTTTTAATCTGGAACAGTTCCTTAACTTTTTTCTTGATTTTGACAGTTTGTGAGACTATGGGCAAGTTGTTCTGATGAATGTCCTTCAATTGGGGTTTGCTGATTTTTTTTTCATGATTAGATTCAGGTTATGCATTTTGGACAGGAACACACAGAAAAATGACAATGCATCCTTCCTAGGATATCAAGAGGCACATGGTTTGTCCCATTATTGTTGTTTATTTTTATTATTTGGTTAAGATAGTATTTGCTAGATTTAATTCACTGTAAAGTTATAATTTTCTCTTGGTGATTAAGAAACAATTTGGAGGGGATATTGGAGACTGTAAATAGCTTCTTCTTCATCAAACTTTTACCCATTCATTTTATTTTATTTCTTTTTTCTTATTCATTTTATTTTTTGTTTTAGAGTTTTAGCATGCATTAATGACTTTGCTGGGTTAGCAATGATTCTATGATAGATGCAAAATCATCATTTTCTAATTCCATCATTCTTTCAGTATTTATTAGTAGGAATCTACAATAAGGAAAAGTGTTCCCTTCTCCTTTACTGTTTTTATTTGTTTGATTGGTTATTTATTTATTTGAACAGTTGCACTCATGAATTATTATTTTATTCTATGAATATCTTGCTCCTATTATTATTTTGATTAAAGTTATTTATGGCAATGGAGAAACTGAGTCTAAAGTTCATATGGAGAGGCAAAAGACCCAGACTAGCTGGCGTGGCTCAGTGGTTGAGCATAAACCTATGAACCAGGAGGTCATGGTTCAATTCCTGGTCAGGGCACATGCTTTGGTTGCAGGCTCAATTCCCAGCAGGGGGCGTGCAAGAGGCAGCCAATCAATGATTCTCTCTCATCATTGATTTTTCTATCTCTCTATCCCCATCCCTTCCTCTCTGAAATCAATAAAAATATATATTAAAAAAAAAAGACCCAGACTAACCAGTACAATATTGAATGAGAAGAACAAAGTTGGAGGACTGACAATATTTGACCATAAGACTTACGATAAAGCTACAGCATCAAGATACTGTGGTATTGGTGAAAGAAGACACAAATAAGCCAATGGAAGAGAATAGAGATCCTAGACATAGATCCATTTAATATAGTTGACTGACCATTAACAAAGGATCAAAGGTCAATGGAGTAAAAATGGGATACTTTTTCAATAAATGGTGCTGGAATAATATGACATCCACATACAAAACAATGAATATGGATACAGATCTTACATGTTCACAAAAATTAACTCAAAATGGAACATACACCTAAATGTGAGATACAAATTCTAAAACTCCTCATGGGAGAAAACCTAAATGACTTTGGACATGGTGATGACTTTTTAGATATAGCACAAAAGACATGATCTATGAAATACAGGGTGGGGCAAAAGTAGGTTACAGTTGTTCATATTGAAAATAATACAATAATTAATACAAGAATAAACTCTGTTTCATGTACTGATAACTGTAAACCTACTTTTGCCTCATCCTGTATATAATTTTCTAAGCTTGAACTCATTAATATTAAAACCTTCTGCTCTGCCAAAGTCAAGAGAATGAAAAGACAAACCACAGATTGGGGAAAAATATTTGCAAAAGACACATGTAATAAAGGACTGTTATCCAAACTATACCAATAACTCAAAATTCAACAAAAGGAAGCAAGCTACCCAAATTAAAAGATGGGTCAAAGAGCTTTAGAACTGCCTCATCAAAGAAGATATCTAGATGGCAAATAAACATGTGAAAAGATGCCCCACATCTTATGTCATTAGGGAATCACACATTAAAACGAGATACTACTCCACACATATTAGTATGGTCAACATCCAAAACACACCACCAAAATCCACACCACCAAATAATGGTGAGGATGTGGAGCAATGGGAACTCTCATTCATTGCTGGTCAGAATGCAAATGGAACAACCACTTTCGAAGATAATTTGGCAGTTCATTGCAAAACTCAACATACTCTTGCCATACAATCCAGCATTCACACTGCTTGGTATTTACCCAACGGTTTTTTACACAAAAACCTGCACATGGAAATTTATAGTTTTATTAAGAATTACTAAAACTTGGAAGCAACCAATATGTCCTTCAGCAGGTGAATAAGTAAACTGTGGTAGATCTGGACAATAGAATAGTATTGAGTGCTAAAACGTGATTAGCTATTAAGCTATGAAAAGACATGGAGAAAAGTTAAATGCATATTGCTAAGTGAAAGAAGAGAATGTACTGTATGATTCCAACTATGTGACATTCTGGAAAAGACAAAACTATGGAGACAGTAAAGAGATAAGTGGTGTCATGAGTTTGGTGGGGGGAAGGATGAATAGGCAGAGCACAGAGGGTTTCAAGGCAGTGAAAGAATACTATAAAGATGGACACGTATCATTATACATTTGTCACAACCCCCAGACTGTACAACACTAAGAGTCAACCCATGTACACGATGGACTTTGGGTGATGATGTGTCAATGTAGGTTCCTCAATTGTGACAAATGTACCACCCAGGTAGGGGACGGGGAAGCTATGCAAGTGTGTATCCTCTTATTGGCTGTGAACTTAAAACTCCTCTTAAAAATAGTCTTAAAAAGAAAAAGGTGCTCCAGTCCTGAAACCAGATATTTTCCAGGAATTATGAGTCATATTAATGGTAGATTGAATTGAGAAGCTAAAGATCTAGACACTAGGTGTGCTCAACTGTCTGTGGTGTATCCTTGATGCTAGGCCCCTTTAGTGGACAGAACTAAGATGAAACACACTCACACACACACACACACACACACACACCCCTATGTGTTCATACCAATAACTGCAATTTCAATTCATACTGTAAGATTCATTCTAATCTTACCCTGTTTTCATGTCTGTCGCTCTATTCCTTAAAACTGAAACACCTAGCTTTCATTATTGTCAATGTATGTCATTATTTGCTCAATCTTACAATAGACTAGTCTAACCCCTACCACTGGGGAAATCAGTCTTTGTAACTGAAATTCAATGTTTGTTTATGTTTGCTTTTCTCTCTAGACCTTAATTATATAGCCAAAGAACTGTATTTGAAAGTTACTTAGTTTTTAAAAATATATATATTATTATTACATTCTGTGTGGTTATGTTATTTATTTGAATTCAGTTAGGTTCATTTGCTTCTGGTCCCATTCCATTTCCCCCTCATTCTTGTTTATTTTATTCTACTTAAAAAAATTATAACCTTTCCATTTCTCGAAAAGTCAAAACTCTATAAAAAGGTTGTTCTCAAAGAAGTGTCACTTTCCTTTCACTTCTTATGTTCACCCAGGTAGTCAATTAACCAATTAGTTTCTGGTTTTTCCATCTATGTTTATTTTTGGGAAAAAATGAACATACACAGGTAGAAGTTTATTATTTTCCTTCTTTCTTATAGAAAAGGTAATACACTGTACATAAAGTATGCTAAAGCTTTGCTCTTTTCACTTAATAATATATCCCGGAAATGCTCCATATTAGTTTAGAGCCATCTTTGTCATTTTTTCCCAGCTGTATAATGCTCCACTGTGTGAAAATATCATAACGTGCTCAATCAGTTTCCTATGCAAGGAAATTTATGTTGTCGCCAATATTTTGTAATTACAAATAAAAATAATGTGAGCCAGTGTACTTTTATTTATGGGGGTAAAAGTCATGACTTTTAAATCAGTTTTTTCTTTTTCTTAAGTTAAACACATGTAGAATTATCAAAACCCATCTTTTTTCATGTGTGAAACAAAAATTCACGGCAATATGCTTGCTGAAAAGCTAGCAGGAAATTCTATGGTCTGGAAAACTGTAACTACATTTGTGGAAGTAGAAATTGTACCACATATTTGTAGAACAGCAAGGCAAGTGTGGTCTCTAGGAAGTATAGGTAGAGTTGATTAGATTGCAGTGTATACTTAAAAGTTGAATAATGCACTCTTGTAAAACACTCTTCAAAATTATTTAACTTCCCATGATATCATCACAGCATGTGCAAAAAAATCTTTAGTGTTATCTTTTCCTGTCACATGACTAGTGCAAACAAAAGAAGTCCTTATCTTTTTGTTTCTATTCTGGCCCTTTATAAAATGGCATTAAGCACCATTCAAAACTTACACATTACAGGTTTGGTTGGGGGAAAAAAGATTTATTTTGTATTTCAAATGAATAGCATTTGTTAAATTATAAAGCAGATTTCCCCCCAACAACCGAAGGTATCTAACATCTTGTATGCATGGAAAATTTCATAGTTTTAAAAACACTTTCCTAAACAAGTTCACATTTAAATCTCATAGCAATCCTAGATGTAGTGAACTAGGCAGGAGTTATATTGTTCTTATTGTACAAAAGAGACAACAGGCCTTCAGAGAGCTTAAGGACATTGCCCTGGGATGTAGGACTAAACCCTGAACTAGAATCCGGAAGAATTTTTTTCCCCTTATAATGTGGAATGTGCCTATCTCATAGGATTATTGTGGTGACCAAATACTAAGTAAGACAATGCACTGGAAAATGCCAACGCTGCACAAAGAGAAGGTAGTTTTATTATTAAAGTATTGGGGTTTTGGTGACTATGTATAAAATGTCCCCATATTTTTGCATATGTAAATAATATAAGACTTAAGCAGTCTTAGAGCTGTAACTCGCACAGCAAGACTCCAAGTGTGAGGAAATGTTTTATAGAATTAAAATATTTCATTTGGTACCAAACTAGTACTCAAGGAACAGGTGACGATGTTATATATCCATCATGGAATAATTAATAGTATTATATGTTGTGCAGAACCTAGACCTTAAAACAAACCTCATTAAAAGGTACTTGATCTTTGTTTTAAACCTTTAAGTATCTCTTCTTTAAAAGTGTTCGATGTATGTACTGGCTATTTTAGTTATCCCCTTATGAGATTCACACAACTTTGATCTAACTTTCTTTGATTTAACACTGCAATTAAGAAGATTTGGTTCAAAGTAAAAGCTCATTGGTTGGTGTTTTACACTGATGTGATAATGTTTACACAGATGTCCTTTGAAATCTTGATTATGGTGGATTTGGGGGTCCTACCACAAGACAGACTGCTGTTGTTTGAAAGGTAAAATAATATGACATTTACCTGGTACAACCTTTAAAACAGACTTGGCAGTATACATTTCTAAAGTGATTTATCTGTTTATTGTTTTTAGCCAGTGTTTTTGTTTTATTTCATATCTATCAACAGTAAATCACTTGTTTTAAGGACTCTTTTATAACTTGGTGGCACCAGGGTCAGTACTTAGGGCCATAGTGATGAAAAGGTGTAACTTTACCTGCTTTAAAGCACCTGCCAATTAATTAGCAAAAAGCCCCCAACCCTTTAGACCAAATAAAATAAAGCGATCCCATCCACTTGCGCTCCCCGGTTTAGGCTTTTGCTGAAAAGACTATGAAACTCGACTGGAAAACTAATCTTTAGTGATTCCCTAACACTTTTTGCTCAGGGGAAGCATAAATCCCCCAAAAGATGGATTCTCAATGCTTCTACCACTGAAAAAATAGTAATGGAAACATCTTGAATTTAACTAGTGGTCCAAACCGAGAGTTTATAAGTTCCAATGGAGATGTATCCAACTCCTTCACTTCAACGATTTTTTATTTAATAAATACATACAGGCATTCTTTCATTTTTTTTGCCAGTAACTCTTCATATCTCAAAAACATGTCAAGAATCAACACTGTTTTTATAATTAAAAGCAAACAAAAAAATCTAACCTTAAAGAAAACGCAACCAAGAAGAAAGGGGGGTGCTCTTGGGTTAGGAAGGGCCCCGGAGGCGACTCATTACATATGACACTATTAAAGATACTCATTTTCTATTCGTGGCAAATATAAGGATGAACACTACCTTTTTTCCGCCTATTTGGATTTACTCATAATCCCTAGACTGAGGATTTATTATATTATTATATTAGATTGGTTAACAGTTCATGACCTTAGCACACAATGTAAAACTTCCAGGTAGCTATAAGACAATCGTGGTTATATCATGTGCTGAGTAACGATTAACATTAAAGAGGGCCTGGGAAGGGAGAGCCCGTGTGTTTCTAACCTAACCCTGATTATGTAAAGAAAATCCCCCATCTAAATGATAAAAGAAAAGAGTAATGCTTGTACATTTTATTAGTGTTTTAAAATTAGCGAGTTAAACTGTCAAAGCTTTGATTCTCCTTTCATGTGTGTCTGGGCAGGTCTAAGCCTCAGGTAACGCCCTTTTTCCCTTTTCCCTCTCTTACCTTTCTTTGCACCTGTCCACTGCAGGCTCTCCCAGCAGCTCCGGAGGAGTCCAATTCGCCTCCTCTCCTCTCCTTTCCCTCTGCTCCCCCTCCCCCTCCCCCTCCCGGCCTCCCCTCCCGCCCCACTTCCCCTTCTCCTATATACCTGCCAAGCTGGGCTCCTTTTAGCAGCCATCTATCACTGCAGAGGAGCGCACATCAAAGGCCGTTGCACAGCAGCGGCGGAGCCGCATCAAGGTTGTTCCCAAGACAGCCAGCCCCAAAGAGGGGCCTTGACTGCGCCTCCCCGAAGCTGCTGGCCGGCTCTGGCCACGTGTGGGAATGCTTTTGGCGACTGCACGGACAGAGAAGCGTCCAGGGCCCCCTTTGGTCACTTCCGAAGAGCGAAAACGTGTTGAGAGGAGGCCGGTTTAAGATTTCAAACAGAACCTCCCCAGCGCGCTTGAAAGGACTCGATTAGCATATGTCAAGAGGACCCGCTTATATACTCGGCGTGTATGGACACAGGGCGGCTCTGATCGGCTTGCGGAGCGGGCGCCCCGGCCCCCTGCCCCAGTGCCGGCAGCCGCAGCCCTAGATGCTTCTGCGAGGCCCGCAGCCCGCTCCCACCTGCCCACGGAGAGAGGATCGCGCCGAGACAGCGGCCGCTTCCCAGCCCCCGCAGCGCCAAGTTCATCCCGCGACCTCGCAGGAGTAGCCGGGTCCGAACTTTCTGCGCTCCGTTCGCTATCATTTTTCTTCACTCACCTCCCACCCCAGCTGTCCTTTTTATTGGGCGTCTTTTGCTCGGCGGATCCTCCGCCTCTCCCTCTGACCCCTCCACCCATGGCTCCCTTAGCCGAAGTGGGGGGCCTCTTGGGGGGCCTGGAGGGCCTGGGCCAGCAGGTGGGCTCGCACTTCCTGCTGCCCCCGGCCGGGGAGCGGCCGCCGCTGCTGGGCGAGCGGCGGGGCGCGGCGGAGCGGGGCGCCCGCGGGCCGGGGGGCGCGGAGCTGGCGCACCTGCACGGCATCCTGCGCCGCCGGCAGCTCTACTGCCGCACCGGCTTCCACCTGCAGATCCTGCCAGACGGCAGCGTGCGGGGCACCCGGCAGGACCACAGCCTCTTCGGTAGGTACCTGCGCCCCCGCCCGGCGCCTCTGCACACCCGGCCGCCGCCCTCCTCGCCGGCGCAGGGAGACGGGGCTGGCGCTCGAGGGAGCAGCGCGGGGACCCCCGAGGGCTGGTCCTCTAACTGAGGTCGGGCCCGCGGCTCCGGAAGCCGGGGCGGGAGGAGAAAAAGGGGGGGCTCCGCGCGCGCGTTACTCCCAGCCCTTCTACTGCCTGGGATCTCCCTCGCACCGCCTACCTCGCAGGCAGTTGTTTGTTTGTTTTTGTTTTTAAAATCCCCACACTATTTCCTCCCACTTCCTGTCACGTTCCACCGCCCCCCACCCTCCCCCCGCTACCGTTTTATCAGCAAAAAGTAGTAACAGGAAGCATTCGCTTCTTCAAACACACCCTACAGTTAGCATTCAGGGCTGCTCTGCTCTTGTGCGGGATGCGAGCATTTACCTGCCCACCTAGAGCACAGCGAGTGTCCACCTGCAGGGGCAGCAGGTGGACTTTCCGTGGGCACCGTCGCTCCTGTCAGGCTCACCTGGCAGCAGTCCTCTGAGAAGGCCATTTAGAGAAGTGCTATTTGGGTGAGAGAGAGAGAGAGAGAAAAAAAAAAGCCTATGGCTACTGAGCATGCCCAGTCCTTCCGCTAGGCTCCTCTTTACAAACTGCGAAACCCCAAAGCAAAGATCTCGGTGTTGACCGCACGTAAGAGGAAGTGGGGAAGCGAAAGAAGATATGGGTGGGAACACCTAGGGACAGGTTTCAGAATACCTCCGGCGGCGCTGGGAGCCGCAGGGGTTAAGGGAAAGAAACAAGTGGGCGATTGTGAAGGCAGATCCTTAAGTCACTAGACTGGGAAATCAGAACGTCTCTGCTGTTAATTCCTCCCCAACTAGCAAGTGCCCTCACCAGTTTGAGCCGTGGTTTTCTTGACTGTACAAGGATGGGATTGAATAGGTGATCGCTTTAAGACCCTTTCAGGTTCTGACACCCCGGGATCTTTCCCCCCATTGCAGAACTGTTCATCATATTAGAGTTAACTGCCTAGCACTCTCAAAGGGTTTGATCATCAAATTTGGGACATCATTGGAGAGATTCACTGTTGTTTTTTCTCTCTCAGAGATACCATTTACTGGTCAGCAGCAATGTGAAGGGGCCCAACACGGGATCAGGTTTCCCTCACCTTCCTTAGCACTGTAGGATTCTCTGAGAATCTCTTCTCTAAATGGCCTTCTCTTATCTTGTTCTAATCTCCTTGTTTTACTCTCATTCCCTTTTTGGCCCGTAGTACTCATTCATACTTTGGAGAAGTGGAAATCTTGGGCTGAGTGGCGTTTGTCACTCTCAATGTAGAAATGAGCATGGGGTGGTCATTTGGTAGCACTCCAAGGCCTAGAAATTGAACTTTTTAAAACCCGTATGTTTGCAGCTCCCACTGATCTCTTCCGAATTCCCAGTGACTATGAGTCAAACGTGTCATGACCTAGTGGCCAACTTTGGGGTCACTTTTGGACAGTGGGTTCTAAATGGAAGAGTCTGAGATTCTGATTCTCACGAACTTTGGTGACACCAGGTGGCTCAGCTCTCTCACCTCTAAGAATTACTGCACTTCATTCATGACAGAAAGATCCTGCAGCTACCAGGAGATTTAGAAATGAACACAAATGTATGAAGGCTTGTAAGTAGAGCAGGTGGAAGCTAAGCTTAGGTAATATTCAGACTTCCCCCTCCCATACATAACGTAGCCTTGGGAACACTTGCAATTCATGTAATCTCCCCAATGACAAGAGTTGCTTCTTTGAGTAAATATTTGTAGACTTGATAACACTCATTAAACTGGTATTTAAATCCATTCCTTAAGAAATGAAGATTGCATATCAGAATTACTATCTTAGGGTAATTTTTTTTTGCTAAATTTTTGAGTAATTGTTTAGTAATTGCAAAAATATGACTTTGATTGATTTTTGTGCTCGTTTGTCACTCTATGGTGGGAGGCTACTTATCAGAATAAAATATTTACTGTCACAAAGAGAAGATAACCAGATTGGTCTGGTAGCCTAGAATGAACAGACTGCATTACAATGCATTACAGTGCCTCCTAGTGGCCTCTGATAGCTAAGACATCATAATTTACTACAAAGGAGTGTAGGTGAGAAGAAACTTATGTTTAGCATGTATAATTTTATGTTTCTTTCGCTACTTGCCTTCTTTTCCTAGGGTTTTAATTCCTAATTATGAAATTATTTTGCTACTTTTTTAAAAAACTCATTTCTGTGTCATCAAAAAACTAATTTTGAAAAAGCATAAGATTGGATATTTCAGATGTTAAAGTAAATTAACATGTTTGATAATTTATACTGATTTGGTCACAATTAAGTAAAAAAATCAGAATTCTGGATTTTAAAATTGCAAAACCACATCAATAGACAGAAAGGTCCCAGTGAGGTTAAAATAATTTCCTATTGGAGTTAGCTCTATACTTATAATAGAGTTTCTCTGCACAGTAGGAGTTTACCTAATACCTAAACATGGAATCATTACTTTAAAAAGAGCTTAACTGAGATCAAACATATTTCTTTAGAGGCTTTTCCTTTATTCTCCCCTATTTTCCATAGATTTGTCTGATGTGGTTGCATTGTGGGTTGACTCACCTGTTTATTATGATTTTAAAGAAGGCTGGCTTTGAAAATGATACCAGAAAGACAAAGTACCTCCAAGTCTTTTTATGGGACACTGGGCATTAGAAAATCTATCTAAAATCTGCGATTACCTCTTAAGGAAAGTTTTTCATGTCTACTCTTTGTGAAGGAATTAGCTTAGTTGCCACCTCATATTATAAATAAAAAAAGACTTGTCAGATCTCATTTAAGAATCTAATGACTACAAATTACTAGGTGGTATACTATTTCCTTGAGGAAAAAAAGGATCAGAATTAAAAAGTGTGGCTAAAATCTTTAAGAGGAACACACAAAAAAACCCACACATATCCCTTTTCCCATCAACCCTATGAACCATTACAAAATTATTTATACCTGGTTATGTATGAAGTTTTGGATGTTGTTTAATAAAGTTGAAACTATCTAATAGAATTATTCTAAGAATATGTGTAATTTTTATCTTTCCACAATTTCATATTTTTGACAAGATAGCAATATCTTAAGATGAGAATTAAAGAACAGGTGGTTTTAGTTTTGCAAGAAAAATGAATATAAGATCTGTTATATAATTGGTCTATATGCAAATGAAACATTTTATTGGATTTGAAAACTGGCTCTATTATGCATCCTAATCAGTTAATCAGTTCCTGTTCTTTGAAAGACGGGAGCATCTTAATGTAAAGCAGACACTTAAAGAAAATTAAGTTACACGTGAGCCAGAGTATCCTTTTCAATGTAAATTTAACATTCACTACAACTTCAATAATTACACATTTGTAAGTGTATCCTGGATGAAATTTCATTAACGTATCTACTTCTACCAACATGATTTGGCCCGATATTTTTATTTCTAATATGAATCCATCATTAATGGAGCCTGACAGCAAATTTAATTGCCATTTACTCCCTACCTCTAAAGTTGTCATTATAATAGCTGTTCTATGGAGTCTGCGTCTTCCTGCTATATCTTATCTTCTCTCTGCCTTAGGGACACTGACTCTTTTAAGCCACTATAGACTATTTAGTAATGTATTGTTGCTGTAAGATCCTTGATAGCTCTAGTATTCTACATGATCTTCTAATAGTTTGAAAACATTCATTTTGGGCTCTTAAGAATCTACATTAAAGCTTAAGAATCTGCGTTTTTGCCAAAGAATGAAGTAGGCTCTGGACAGAGTAGAGCCCTCCGTATAGGCAAATAACTAGATTTTGTACTTTCCCTTGGACTTGGGAATATCATGTGTCCAAATAGAAACTTGCACAATAATAAAAAAATGACTTAAAAGCAAGACTCAGGCTAAATGGTGCACATTTACACTGTTTGTAGAGCTTAAGAGGGGGTGAATGGGTAAAGGTAGAAAGCTATTGAGGAAGGAAGTTCCAAGTACAGAAAGTATGTCTATATACTTTTCCAGCAAAATCTAAGAGGAAGAACAAGACAAAGACATTAGTCCAAAGGTTAGAAAGAGCATGTTGCAGACATAAACATTAACTTTTGTGGTGTTTTGTTGTTGTTTTCTTTACTATGGTATTTTAGTGTATTGAGTGGAGAGTTTTTAACACTAGTTTACCTTCTGGTAAATGAAAGTAATTCTAGAAAGTTATTAATAGAAAATTGATTTGCATGCTAAATTCTTGGTATTTGGCTATCACATTTAGTGAATTATAGTTCTTTGAACTATAAAATTTACTTTAAAAAATCATGTGACAAAAAATAGCATATTATAGGATCTATAAAGTTTGAAGCTACTGTATTGTATTCAAGAAACAGTGTCCTCAGGTAGAAGCATTGGGTTAAGGTTCAGAAGTGTGAGTTCAAGTATGGGTTCTATCAATTACAAATGTCATGTCCTTAGGCAAGTCAGTAAACCTCCTTGAGCCTCAGTTTCTTTATATGTAAATGGGATGATAATATCTCCATACCTATGCTAGAGGACTGTTTTGGAGGACCAGACAGAAAATGTAAATAGAAGATTCTCAATAAAATATAAAATACCAACACAGCCATATAAGTTATACTGGTTGCAGCTAGAAAAAGATTGACTTGACTCATGGTAAGCAAAACAACAACAACAACAAAAAAACAACAATAAAAACCCCACAAAGGCATAATTAATAGACCAGAGTTATAATTAACTAATGAGATCACAGAGAGCTAAGAACACCTCTATTATATAGTAATTTATGATCACAATAGCTTCCACTTGTAGAATGCCTAATGTGTGTGCTAGTTCTTACCTCTCTCTTGTAGGGAGGCATTTCCCTTAATTTGCATATGAGGAAACTGAAGCTCAAAGAAGACAAATGATTTGGATAGTTCAAATGGTCAGTGAATTCCTGAACTGTCATTCAAACCCAGGCCTGTCTGGTTTAAGGTGTTATACCCTTAACATTATACAATGATGAGATTATTTTCTTTTTAGTTTTTTTCCATCTATAAAATGGGAGGGCCGTCAGAATAAGTCAGTTGTACAGCACTTTTCAGTTTACACGGGACTATCACGTACATCATTATATTTATAGTTAGCAACATTGGTCTAGTGCTGTCTGGAAGATTTTTATTAGTCATATGTTCATTAATAAATACAAATTGTTATTTTGTTAATGAATTTAGGTATCCTGGAATTCATCAGTGTGGCAGTGGGACTGGTCAGTATTAGAGGTGTGGACAGTGGTCTCTACCTTGGAATGAATGACAAAGGAGAACTCTATGGATCAGTACGTATTTTTTAAAAATTATGTAATTCATAAAATAATGACTATCCATTTTGTAAGTAAAATATCTACTAATAATGCATTTCAGAAGAAATATATTTATGTACAAATTTTATGTTCTGATATGTTTCTATGTGTCTGAGCAATAGTATAGTAGCTCAGTTTTATTTCCAAAGCTTAAACCCTTATTGCTTTTAGCTCACTAGGCTTTCCTGCCCATTATCTTAGGTCTTTTTACTTTTCTTCATATTTTGGTCATTCCCACCAGAGATAAAGAAAATGAGAGCATTTTCTTTCTGCCATGTTAGATTCTTTTTGCCTTTACATTCATTTAATGTAAAAATTTTCTACTCATTATTGTCCTCTATAGCTAAGTATATATCACATGCTATCTTTGTTTTGTTTTTTAAAATATGTTTTTATTGATTTCAGAGAGGAAGGGAGAGGGAGAGAGAGAGAGAGAAACATCAATGATGAGAGAATCATTGATTGGCTGCCTTTGGCATGTCCCCCACTGGCAATGGAGCCCACAGCGTGGGCATGTGCCCTGACCAGGAATTAAACCATGACCTCCTTGCTCAATGGTTGGTGCTCAACCATTGAGCAACACCGGCCAAGCCAAAATCACTTCTTAAAGTCCAAGTCTTTAACAAGTTACAAAGACAGTTTACGCTATGATTTAGCTGATGGCACTGTCTAGTACCTTTTTCCCCTTAAAATCTCAACTGAGACCACATGTACAGTTAGAAACTCCATATACATAGAAAAAATTGGTTATAATATTTCAGTGAGTGGCATTCCACTTATTTCTGTCCTTCATAAGAGCAAACCTTGCTCTTTCCAGGCTGTCTGTTCAGAAGAGAAATACTACATGTGTAATAATCACAAGAGTAGGATTACAATTGAAGGAGAAAAGCATGCACATAATTTCCCTTTTTCATGTATATGTTGTATTAAAAAAATCAACTCTTAGAATAATATACAGTCCATCTTGAAGAGACAAGAAGTTACTGGGCTTTTCCTGCATTTACCTAAAAGTAACATCCAGATCAAAGTTAGTCATGGGGAATGTATCAACAAACAATAAATTCATAAATTCATAAAGCGAATATATATGGTTTGGAGTGATGGTCTTAAATTAAGAATTTGGATGTTAGCAAGAACCTGAAGTGTTTCAAGATGTAGTAGAGATTTTCTGCGTAGAACTTTGGCATCTAATGATGGAACAACATAAACTACAGGCCTCTTTGTTGGTGATAGTATTAGGAGGGAAATAAAATGAAGCATGAGAAAGTTCAGAATATTTTTTTAAGTATTTGAAAATAAAATTGAGAATTGACATGAAACAAAGTTCTTTGAATTGAACTGCTGGGAGAAAGAATTCCAAGTTACATAAGAACCAAAGCAAAATAAAGTAAAAACAATTCAATCTTTCTCCTTCCTTGGCAAGGATATAATTATAGGCAAAGAACTAAAAAGAGAGTTGAGATTTTTCTAAAAAAATATTTTCAAAGGTTTTTTTTTCTCTTTTTTTAATGACAGTTATCTTCTCTCTTTTAGGAGAAACTGACTTCTGAATGCATCTTTAGGGAGCAATTTGAAGAGAACTGGTATAATACCTATTCATCCAACATATATAAACACGGAGACACTGGCCGCAGGTATTTTGTGGCACTTAACAAAGACGGAACTCCAAGAGATGGTGCCAGGTCCAAAAGACATCAGAAGTTTACGCATTTCCTGCCTAGACCAGTGGATCCAGAAAGAGTTCCTGCATTGTATAAGGACATACTAATATACACTTAGAGTGTGATCGTGTCTTTACTGAAGAACCAAACTGCAACCATTTTTTCTTATTATAGTTCCCAGAGTAAAATAATAACCCAGGAAGACATTCAGAATGTTTCAGAGCCTATTTTCCACTCAGAGACTGAATTTGGAAAGAACATTAGGAACAAACAAAAAAACTTTGACTGGACATAGCTCAAGATCTCTCTTTATAAGTGGATTAAGTTCCCTTACGTACACTGGCTCAGTCCTTAATGCTAGATTGAAGCTGAAAATCTCTAAGACGTGGATAATGGGAACCCTACCTAGTTTGCTGCTCTGGTGCCTCACCTCTCTGGAATATGTTTACTCTAAAAGTTACATTAAAAGTAGATACTTCATGTTGAAGAAATGGATTGACATGGTTGGCCAGGATTACTGCTACACATATTTTAAGGACCTTGAAGGATTTTTCAGGTTATGTAAAAAATTCTATGTAAAAAACCTGGGTGTAACGTGGACTATGAAACGTGCCACACCAAGATGAAACATTTTTTTTAAAGGATGGACCTATTTATACATTTTCAATTTTCAAATATTTATTATATATTTATTTATTAAAGAGTTTATTTTTTACTGGTATATGAAGATATTACAAAGAGAAAAAACAACAACAAAAATTCCTTTATTGTGCCATTATTTTGTTGTAGTATCTTTGTCTGTAAAGAAGACATCATTATTACAACAATTAAACATAGAATAAGATCTTGAGTTACTTTTTAAAAATAAAGTAGAGCATAGATTATATTTTTTTGCATCCATTTGCCTTCTAAATGTAACATTGGTTCTTTTGACCTAGAAAAATGCTTTAACAATTTGTATTGAATTCAACACACATTTGAAAGGAAATTAAACATTTTTTTTTTATGTTTTGGCTTCATTCCTTTTCAGGTGAAAGTTATTCTACTTGTATAACATAATCATTTAAATGACAAAATTTTAAGTTCCCTAGAATAAACCTTCAGTACTTAGAGAACTTCTAATGTTGAAATTTATCAAACATTATGGACAACTGACGTATTTTCTTGATTCAGTGTGAAAAGACCATTTCTTTTCCCACTATGATCACAGAAAGAATTGATCTTAGTGGTACCACCACTAACAATGGTAAGGCTCCATCTACTTATCTGCGTCTGGTACTTTTCCGTAATAGCTCCTATTTAATAATTTATCCAGTAAATATCCATTGAAGCCTGCTATACAGAAGATACTGTTAGGCACAATGTGGTGATCAAGGCAGATGGGTCCTGCATCTTGGAGTTTAATGTCTAATAAGGAAATAGATGGTGAATAAATAAGCTAACAAATACCATAATTGTGAATTGTGACATGCTCTATGAGGAAAACAAGGTTCAGACACAGGGAGAAGAGAACACATTTTGATAGGATGAGTCAGAGAAAGCTTCTCTCAACAGGTGGTGTTTTTGATGGGTCCTAATGGGTAAGAAAGAGCCAGACACCCTAAATGGAGAATAAGAATCTTACTAGAAGAGGAGACAGCAGAGTCCCAAAGGCAAGAAGAGCTTTGTGGCTAGAGCTTAGTGATCAGTTGGGAGAGTGGCACAGGTGAGTTTAGAAAGCTATGCAGATACAAATCCTGTAGGTTCTTAAGGGCCTTTCTGAGGTCTGTTCGCTTTTGGCAACAGTTGTCAATGTCACTACTGTTAGGTGAGCAATCATCATTGGGGATATGGTAATGATAATGGTAGCAGCTGCCACCTGGTCTCAAGCTGCAAGTCCTGGTAAAACACAGATTGCTGGGCCCCAAGCTGAAGAGTTTCTGATATGTTGGTCTTGGGTTGGACCCAAAACTTTGTATTTTAACAGGTTCTCAGGTAATAATGATGCTATTGGCTGGAGGCCATATTCTGAGAACCACTAGTGTAGAGTAGTGTTTCTCAAACTTTAAAGGACCCACAAAATCAACTGGAGGGTCTTGTTAAAGGACAAATTCGTTCACCTATAAGTCAGGAGGAGGAGAGGGCGATAAGATTTTGCATTTCTAACACTGTCCCAGATGCTGCTTGGTGCTGCTAGGCAACGGACCACACTTTGAGTGGCAAGACTGGCTGTTGCTTTAACGCTCTGGTGTTATTCCTATTTGTTCACCCTCCAGTTGCTTAAATAAATTAATGGTGAAACATGGGGTGAGGGTAGGAAGTTTAACATATAACTTTAATAAAGCTACATGGGAATGTGTATGTGTTGGGGGAGTTGTGTGTGTGTCTACTTGAGTGTATTCAGGCTGAGAGAGACAGAGAGAAATGTTTCAGCTTAAAACCTTTTGGCTTTATGAATGTAAAAAGTAGTAAAGATGTTTTAATAATCTTCAAGATAAAGTAATTCCTATTTTCTCTAGTGCTAGAGAATTTATCCCTATAGTAGGACAATAAAGGTATGATTCTGTCTAAATGAAGTCAAACTAGATTGGTGACCAAAGTTAACAGGGATCTAAAAACTGCATTTGCTACATCAGGGACCAAGGATTACTAAAAGGTTGACTTAATGTTCATCTCTATTTTAGACTAGTCAAATCTGGGATAAGTGGTATATGGGGTTATTCTCAGTTCCTTCAACACCCTTGTTATGTAATTTGGTAGACTCCTAATGCACTTTGGTAATATTTGATATTTGCAACTGTGATATATAGTTGTTCTAGAGCAGTGGTTCTCAATCTTCTGGCCCTTTAAATACAGTTCCTCATGTTGTGACCCAACCATAACATTATTTTCGTTGCTACTTCATAACTAATGTTGCTACTGTTATGAATCGTAATGTAAATATCTGATATGCAGAATGGTCTTAGGCGACCCCTGTGAAAGGGTCGTTCGACCCCCAAAGGGGTCGCGACCCACAGGTTGAGAACCGCTGTTCTAGAGGGTCCCGTTTGGTATGCCCAAATGTTTGGGTCCTACCCTTTAACCTTTTGAATGTTCTTTCCATTCCTAGAATTGCAATAAATCACTTGCAATTACATATCAGGGGAAGGAGATATCACTTCAGGAAAACGTCTTTGGTCTTCTGTATCCAGCAATTATCACATCCATATCTTTCAATAGTCAAAATGATTTCTCTACTTATATTCCAGTTTCCCAGAATTAACGTTATTTTTGATCCTGTATCTAAAGGTCCCTGAGATTCTTGAATGTTATCCTTTGTTCAAAACAGGACTTTCCAGGCAGATCTCACGTTATAATGGACTTGCTTGCATGTTAAGGACTTTGGGGCAATTTGTCCTTCCCTTTGAAAGACTGGGCCTGATCTCCAGTCTTTAGGGCCAGGCTTCTTAAATTAAGGGAGATCAAAAGAAATCAAAGAAAACGCTTTGGAAGTTGTTCTTTGTTTTTCATGTGTAGGGAGTTTATCCTTAAGATTTACAAAGTCCTTGTCTCCGTGTTCCCTCTCTTGGCTCAGCTCCCAGTGATTTTGAAGTGGCTTGTTGCTATCTGTGCAGAGGGTTTGCCAAGGTTGTTGCCATGGCTGCTGTGCCAGCAAGTTTAGTTGATTCCTGTGTCCTATTGATTGCCTGTGAATCTTAGCAACCTGCCAGTGTTCCTCTTATGAAATGGGGAAAGTTCTCGCCAATCTAATGACCCTTTGTCTTAGCCCACAGTGACATTGTTGCGCAGACAAGCAGCCTAGTCCAAATCCAAATCTGTCCATTAGCCAGTTCTCCAGCAATTTCCCATGAAATTCATGCTTCCATGAAAAGCTATTGGGAGGAAGAAACAGAACCTTTTGAGAGAGACAAAAGATGCCCATTTCTCTTTGCATTTCAGCATAAAGATAATCATCTGGGTCTTTGGGCTCTCCTATCCTGTTGGTCAGGAGGACAGTTATTAGAAGTTCTTCCTTTCTAAACTCTGGATCCCGTTTATCAGTTTTCCATGACTAGGGTCGCTCCACCACTCCTTGCAAATCAGCCCATCTTGGTTTCCGCAATAGAAACAAAGCATTAATTTCAAAGAAATTTCCACTTTTCTTCTCCTCACATATTGTATTCACTACCTCTCTCTCTCTCTCTTTTTTTTTATTGTGGTAAAATATACATAATATTTTAAAATGTACAATTCTATGTCATTTAAGTACATCTGCATTGTGGTGCAACCATCACTATCATTTCTCTCCAGAACTTTTTTATTTCCCCCAACTGAAACTCTGACCCATTAAATACTAATTCCTCTTTCCCCTCTCCTTCCAGCTCCTAGGAACTAACATTCTACATATCTTTCTAAGAATTTGACCAGTCTAGGAACCCATATAAGTGGGGCTTAGAGCATAGATGTTTATTAGGCAGTGCCCTTGGGATGAACAACTGTAGAAGAAAAGGCAAGGCAATAAAGTGTGGCAGGGAAAATTGAGCTGTGATATATATGTGATGCCAGACTTAGTCATCTTGATTGAGCTCTGGAGCTAAAATGGCCCTAACTCATTGTGATGAGTTGTCTGAAACTTTTAACTCATACCTGGATCAGTTGCTAGATGTGTACTTCCACAGGAAGTGGGGTTTCTGAAGCTGAGAAAATTCCTGAAGGGGCTGACAGCACCTGGCCATTTGGAGACATAAATCCTTTCTTGCGAAGATGTATAGACAATGAATCTCCATGTTCATAACCATCCACTCATCATTGCTTGGATCCACATTTTCATGAACATGATATGACCGTTGAATCCATTTGTTATGGACCTACTCTCATGCCTACTCTGCTGTATTGAGATCCTGTGCAGGTAGAACAAGCTCTTAGGTAGTGATGTTTGCTGAGACGCTATGGACAGTAAAGGCAATTCATATCTAGAAGGTCTATTCCTATCTGATTCAATCTCAGAGCTTTTCAGGGTAGAAGGGGCTCAGGGTAGACAACTTGCCATCAGGTGGACAGATAGTCTCCTTAAGAAATGGTGCACATAAGCGCTCAGTATTGTTTTTGTTGCTGGCAGGTTGAACATTCAGAGGGAGTAGTAGCTAGATACATTATGGAAAGTGAGTGCCCACCAGCTGCTGGGCAGGCCTAACCTTTATCTCTGTCATCACTGTTGCTTTTTAATATGTCCATTGTCCCAGTGTTGGACTGGCCAATGGCAGCTGGCTGTCAAAGTGGCTGAGCCATTCTATCTACTTGGTTGATTAGTAACTCCTCCATGGTGGGAGCTCTTGGATTGGTGTTAACTTTCAATACAAAGGTCTTCATGCTTTATACCCACTTCTATTTATTCATATATATTCGCTTCTGCCAGGCATCTTTGTCTTTAATCTCAATATTTTTTCTTCTAGGATTTTGATCAAACTAGCCAAACTACCCATGAATCCTTATATATTCTAATCTGAGGCAACTTTTTATCATGAAACGTAGATGATGAGATGCACTGTCCCAAACTTTCCCAATTAGGAAGATTTCCCCTGAGTTAGGCTGTAGTGGCTTGGATCTACATACTGAGAAGACTTATCTGTAAACCAAGCTTGGGTATTTTCATGCTTCATTAGCTAAAACTCAGAGATGCCCCTTTTGGGCCATAGGATTGAGCTGAGGACAAGGTGCCAGTATAGCCATGGTGGAGGAAAGGAGTCTGAGTTATCTGAATTGATGAATAAGGAAAAATTCAGCTCATGTGGGAAATTATAGCCATATTATCCCTTGGTATCCCATAGTCAAGCTTTCAATTTCTACCACAGCTCAGTACCACGACAGAAGTTGCAATTCAAAAGACATATATTCACTATTACAAATTGTATGTCTTTGCTCTAGTACCTCAGGGACCAATGTTGTGATTTTCCCACTGTGACTTCTCATACATTCCACATAGTATCTTTTCCTACCCCTGATACCTATGATATAAGCAGATCTGTTGGCTGAAGTGGCAAGGTACCATGATGGTGGTGGTGGTGGTGGTGGTGATGGTGATGGTGGTGGCGGTAGTGGTGGTGGTAGTGGTAGTAGTGATGGCAGTGGTGATGTTGGTGGTAGCAGTGGTGGTGATGGTGGTAGTGATGGTGGTGATGGTGGTAGTGGTGGTAGTGGTGGTAGTGGTGATGGGGTGGCAGCATGTATGTGTGTTTAATAGAAAAGGAGGATATAGAAAGAGAGAGTGGAGGGGTGGCAGAAAATCCTCCAAATTAACTGTCTATTCAAGGAAAGAAGTGGCAATGAGTTATTATTGTTTTTCTACTTCCCAGAGGGGCAAGACTGAGTCCAGATCTCTAGTACACCAGTTCAGTACACTACACAGCCTATATAATAAAAGCCCAATATGCTAAGTGTCCAGTCGTCTGTTCAACCAATCAAAGCGTAATATGCTAATGATATGCTAAGGCCACTCAACTGCTCACTATGACATGCACTGACCACTAGGGGGCAGATAGTTGACTGGTCTTATATAATAAAAGCCTAATATGCTAAATGTCCCAATGTCCAATTGTCTGTTCAACCAATCAAAGAGTAATATGCTAATGAATCCATGCTGTTGCAAAAGGCAACTTTTGCAACAGCATGGATGGAACTGGAGAGCATTATGCTAAGTGAAATAAGCCAGTCAGAAAAAGATAAATACCACGTGATCTCACTCATTTGTGGATTATAGAGAACAACATAGACTGATGAAAAGGGACAGACCCAAAGACTGAGAAACAGCGATCAGGCTATCAACCCCCAGAAGGAAAGTAGGGGAGGGTGGGGGTAAGGGGAAGAGATCAACCAAAGGACTTGTATACATGTATATAAGCCAAACCAATGGACATGGACAACAGGGGGATGGGAGCATGAGTTTGTGTGTGGGGGGGAGGCTGGGGGTTAATGGGGGGTATGAGGACACATTTGTAATACCTTAACTAATAATAATAATAAAAAAATATGCTAATGAATGCTAAGGCTGCTCAACTGCTCGCTATGACATGCACCGACTACCAGGGGGCAGAAGTTCCAACCAGTAGGTTAGCTTGCTGCTGGGGTCTGGCCCATCGGGACTAAGTGAGACAGGCTGGATATGTCCTGGAGCCCTTCCTGTGGTCCCTCCCCAGCTGGCCAACCTCTTGCGTCCCTCCCTGGTCCCGATCATGCATGGGTAGGGTCCCTTGGCCTGGCCTGTGTCCTCTTGCAATCTAGGACACTTTAGGGCAGCGTTTCTCAACCTGTGGGTCGCGACCCCTTTGGGGGTTGAACGACCCTTTCACAGGGGTCGCCTAAGACCATCAGAAAACACATATATAATTACATATTGTTTTTGTGATTAATCACTATGCTTTAATTATGTTCAATTTGTAACAATGAAATTGGGGGTCACCACAACATGAGGAACTGTATTAAAGGGTTGTGGCATTAGGAAGGTTGAGAACCACTGCTTTAGGGGATGTCAGAGCCGGTTTCAGCCCAATGGCGGGACGACCAGTCGCTATGAAGCACACTGACCACAAGGGGGCAGATGCTCAACACAAGAGCTTCCCCCTGGTGGTCAGTGCACTCCCACAGGGGGAGTGCGGCTCATCCAGAAGCCAGGCTCATGGCTGGTGAGAGCAGCAGCGGTGGCAGGAGCCTCTCTGGCCTCTGTGGCAGTGCTAAGGATGTCCGACTGCTGGGGGGAGCGGGCCTAAGCCATCAGTCGGACATCCCCCAAGGGCTCCTGGACTGTAAGAGGGCACAGGCCGGGCTGAGGCCCCCCCCACCATGAGTGCACGAATTTCGTGCACTAGGCCTCTAGTTAATGAGTATAAAGTAGAAATATAGAAATGGTGAAACATATATACTATTACCTTTCTTTATGAAAAGAGGGAAATATGTACAATTTAGCCTAAGAGTAAAAAAATTAGTATTTTTAGAGTTTGAAGATATTTTGGCTATCAACTATTTCAGACTCTATAAGTGAGAAATATCTTGTATCATATTGACTCTTTTCAATAAAGTCATGAAACATTTTGTTGTTTATAAGTTAGTAAATGTATAAATTAGCTTTTATAAGTTTCTTTTATGATTTTGGGCAGCAATGATGAAATTAGTATGTTTTGATCTTTGTACAAGTTATTCAGAAAGAACTTAAAAGAAGTACTTAGGAAAATCCAAGTGCTGAAACATTTAAGATATGCTTTGTGGTTTCAATTTTGTGTGATTGTCAGCCAGGAAGTTTTCTGATTAAGATGGCTTGCCAATTCCTTGACAAATACATTATTTATTATACTAATGGGGATTTCCTATTTGAAATGTTAAAGAAAAAATATTACTGATGTTTTCCCCACAAATAATTGACATAGAGCAATTGATGCATTCTAATAAGTTAAAATCAGGGACAAGACAGTAGTCTATAAAGACATAGAGGTATTTTTTGGTATATACTTATCAAAATAAACTAGATTTCATTGGATAAGAGATTTATCATTCATTATTGAGAGTAAATCTTGAAGCTCTATTTTACTGAATTTATATTTTCTTTCCTTTTTTTGGATCTAACATTGTGCAAGAATGAAATAAATTTTAACAAGGACTGAATTTTGTTGGGCTAAAATAGCAGTTAGAATTCAATACCTGTATGTACAAATTTTAGAATTTCATTAGTACCCAGAGTTCTAAAGAAACTTTTGCACACTTGTGTGTATATTGATATTTCTTTATAGTAGTCCCTAAAATGGGATAAGGGTTCCAAACATCTCTTTAAAAAATATATGCAGGTAAATTAAGAAATACTCTAAAGTAAACATAATTTCTACCAGGCAGCAAAAGCATGAAATAAACTTTAATAATTACATCTTTGTTATCTGTTTGTAAAATTAAAATAAAATTTAAAATTACAGAATGTGATATGAATAAAAAGAGCAAGGTGATATAAAAAAGAACACAAGGGCACTGCCTTTAATTGAGGCATTCATGAAAAAGCCTTTCTGAAGGATGAATAGGGGTTAAACAAAGAATTTGTGCAGTTTGTGTGTGAGAGGGAGATGTGTATGGACAGCAATACAGGCAATCTGGGGAAGAACATGAACAAGTTCTTGGAGTTGGAAAAGGGTGTTTAAGAAACTAAAAGGCCAAAATGGCCATAGTACAGTTAGTGGGGACAAGCAGAACATGAGATGAGAGTGAAGAGGTTGGCATGGATGGACCACATCCACATCTAGAAGGCAGGGCCTTGTGGGCCATACTGAGTGGTTTGAGTCATATTTTAGTATAATGGGAAGTCACAGAAGGATTTTAAATAAGAGAGCGACATAATTTCATCTATATCTTTAAAAAACAACATTGGTTACAATATGAACATTGCACTGGATTGGGGCAATGAAGTGGAAGAAGATAGACATTGTAAGGAGACAATTTAATTAATCTAGGTGAGAATTGGAATAGCATGCACTAGGGTGTTGGCGGTGAAAATGGAGAGTAATAAATAAATTCAGGATAGTGTGAGGGTAGAATCACCTAGTCTTAAAAATATATTAAATGTGGAGACAGGAGAAAGATGTCAAGACGTGCCCAGATTTTTGGCCTGAGCAGATGGGTGGGTGATTTAGGGATGATAGTATCATTTATTAAAATAATATGAATCTGGCCCGGCCAGCGTGGTTCAGTGATTGAGTATCAACCTATGAACCAGAAGGTCATGGTCAGGGCACATTCAGTCTCGATGCCTAGTTTGGGGCGTGCAGGAGGCAGCCAATCAATGATTCTCTCTCATAATTGATGTTTCTATCTATATCTCCCTTTCTCTTCCGCTCTGAAATCAATAAAGATATATTTAAAAAATATGAATCTGGAGGAGACACAATCTTGGGATAAAAATAAAAACTTCAGTTCTGGAATTGTTAATCTTGTGATGCCAGTGAGGTGATCAAGTGAATGGGTCAAAGAAGCAATTCAGCATGTAGGACTGGAAGTGTGAGCTAGAGATATAATTTAGGAGTAATTGGCATATAGATAGATGTACTGAGAAAAAATGAAAGTTCTGAGTCATATCAGGTCAAGTGGAAGAGAAAAGGTCCTCTACAGAGAGGGAGGGAGATACTAAATAAGAAAGTCAGTAAAGTTTTGCATTACTTAAACCAAGAAAAGAGCATTTCCAGGAGGAGAATCAAATGTGTCATGAGTTACTAAGAGATGAAGTAAGATCAGAACTAAAAAAATGTTGTTTACATTTCAGAACGTGGAAGTCAATAGTTGCTTCAGGAGGTGACTGGAAGAACAAGAGGGACAGATGTTAGAGTGGAGTGGACTGTAGGGTGAAAGGGAGATGGGCCGAAACCGGTTTGGCTCAGTGGATAGAGCGTCGGCCTGCGGACTGAAAGGTCCCAGGTTCGATTCCGGTCAAGGGCATGTACCTGGGTTGCAGGCACATCCCCACTGAGGGGTGTGCAGGAGTCAGCTGATCGATGTTTCTCTCTCATCAATGTTTCTAACTCTCTATCTCTCTCCCTTTCTCTCTGTAAAAAATCAATAAAATATATTTTAAAAAAAGAAAGAAAGGGAGATGGAAGCGGAAAAAAGATGGGAGAGACAACTGCAGTAGCCATCCTTGGTTGGCTACCCAGAAGCTATTTTCCCAATGCTAATAGAATTCTCCAAATGCAAATAGAATTGTAATAGTTTTTTCAATTTTCAATGGTATCTGAGTGGGCAAGTTCCTTAAGGGAGTGAATTGATATTGTCCAAATTAACCATAGTGGTCTCATTCACTTTGCCATGTGATTGGGTTAGCCATGAGCATTTTATACATTCTGACCAATATCTTCTTCCCAGTCTTATCTTCTTGCCGGGGTCCAACCCCAGCAGGTCCAGGGGTCCCCAAAGGTGTAGACGGAGTCGGCGAAGAAGGAATGACACGGAGATAGCGTTCAGTTGATCAGCAGCCTAGCCAGGATCTCTAGCCAAGTTCTGGTCTGGATCTCCAGAGAGGTTCTGGTTAGGATCTCCAGCCAGGCTCTGTGTCCAGTTCTCTTGCTAGGTTCTCCAGCCAGGCTCCGTCCAGGCTCTCCAGCCAGGTTCGGTCACCAGGTTCTAGTCAGGTTCTCTTGCCATATTTCTGTAGTCAGGCTCAGTCCAGGATCTTTTGCCATGTTCTCTCCAGCGAAGTTCTTCTGTCTCCAGGCTCCGTGTAGGTTCTGTCTTCTGAATTCTGTCTCCTAAGTTCTGTGTTCTATGTTCTGTGTAGGTTCTGTCTTCTTGGCTCTCTTCTAAGCTCTGTCTCTCTCTGTCTTGTTACATCTGTATTTATACCAGTTGATTCAATCCTATCAATCTCTATTACAAAGGTTAGGGCGTTTCTTATCTCCATTCCAGGGAGTAAAGATTATGTAGCTTAAGCATGATTATTCATAGTTAAAGTGATTAATTACCCGCCTGGCACTTAGTTGAGGGGTTTTATTCCCTCCCTAACTTCAGGGGAAAATCCCTACCTGGGGATTCAACCTTTCTCAGAGAGGTGACCTTGGTTAAAACACAGCACCAAGAAGGTGAGCAAACATATTAAGAACCATATGCCATATATGCCAGGTCCCTTGAAACAGCAAGGATGGACCGGCTCCCGGCATCTTCTGACAACACTAACATTCTAAATAAAATATTATCACAGTTAAGAAAAGAGCTTTAATTTTCAACACCCCAGTAGTAATCATGAACATTTTTATTATCTAACATAACAACAGTTGTAATTATTACAGTTTATTTCTCTCTTGCTCTATGCCAAACATTGTGCAATGTGTTCTATGTCTACTATTTTAGGTAAGCTTCCAACAACTTGTGAGGCATAATTACTCTTATTTTTCAGACAAGTTAAATCAAGACAAGGAAATTAAGTGTCCAAGTTCACAATCAGGTAAGTGGGAGAGGCAATCAATGGTGTATTCAATCCATTAGAATTGTTCATTTCCTACAGAATAGAACACACTTTCTACTGCATCTATTGAAAGGATGTTTTACCTTGTCTACACTTGCAAATTTTCTTCCTTGTTCAGACCTACCTTTTTGATTTTACTGGCGTTCAGCCAAGTACTACACCTGAAGATTAAATATGTTGACTTTAGCAGGCTGACCCTACTAAAATGATAAGCATTCTCTGACAATACTGGGGGAGGGATTGGGCTACTTAAGTACTGACCATAATAAGAAGCATTAATTAAATATTTTATCATGCAACCTGACATTAGATGAAAGGAACAGAATTCACTGTATATTTATAACATGGAATCAAAGAAATCTATAATAATAAAAGCATAATATGCTAATTAGACCAGACATCTTTCCAGATGATCTTCTGGATGAAGCCAGAGCTACAAGAGGGAAGCTGGTGCTGGCAGCTGGGGGAAGGAAGGCCTACTCTTGCACAAATTTCGTTCATCTGGCCTCTAGTATCATATAAAATGATACAGCACTGTCAGAGAGCCTGATTTTGGTAGAATATTTAAATTTTCTTTTTGAAATTATGCAAATTCATAGTGTTTTTGAAGATGTAGAGTATGTAATTAGTACAAAATGTTCTTTGCTAGGAAACAGATAACCACACTTTTATTAAAGGTTCTAATACTCTGTGAACTGAGCACTTTTGAACCTGTCTCCTCATCAGTAAAATGGACATAGAACTGCTTTGTTTTCAAGATTCGAATTTAAGTGAAAGAAAGCAAAACCCAGTTTTTGATCATGGTGAAACATTTATTCATAGTACCTAATTAAATTAATTCTTATTGTATTTAGTGTACTATGGTCACTATGGTTACTATGATGGTGCAACAAATGCTTAAATATATAAGATCCTGTAAATAGATGCTAGAATAGTAAATTGGGTGGAGAGTGTGAGGCCATTAAAGATTAAAGATTCTAAAGAGTGTGGCCATTATTCATGTAATGTGATTATTGAAAGTTTCTAAATATAGAAATAATTTCATTATATGCGAATGTAATAAAGATTGTGGTTTTGGATAAATTGGGAGAGGAAATACAGGAGTTGGGGAGCTTAGTTAACTTGCTACTTCTAAAATCCAGAAGAGATATAGTAGGGCCATCAACACAGAGAAGAAGGGGTTATATTTCTATTAACTATTGTTGCCTAGTGATCCACCTCAAAATGAGTGGCTACAACAAAGAATGATTTATTATTTATTATCAATATATGAGTTGGCTGGATGGTTCTATTGCTGGTCTTGCTGGGAACATTCCTGTGGTTGCAATCAGGTTATGATTGGATATCCCGCTTGGTTCAGGATGGACTCACTCATATGTCTGGCTGTTGGGCTGACAGCGGGCTAAGGCCTCTCTCTCCTCCACAGGCGCTCTCATGCTTGAGCAAGACTGACTTCTGTACATCAGTGTGTCTCAGAGCAGAGTTCCAAGAGGACAAGTCCCAAGGTACAAATGCTTATTAAACCCCTAGTTTGTGTCATATTTGCTAATGTTTAATTGGCCAAATCAAATTGCATGGGAAAATCCAATTATGGTGAGAGGAGTGGCATATGATTTGTGTCCATGTTTAACCTATCACAAATGATGTGAGGAATTTTAGAGGTAAAATCGACAGTATTTGGGGGACCTGAGACGTGGGAAATAGAAACAGGGAAGATCAAGGATGACTCAAGGGCAGAGTAAATAGTGGTGCATTAATTGAAGCAATGAATAGAACAGGAAGATTTGTTGGGAAGAGGCCAGGAAGATTGGATTTGAATATTTTGGGGAGATGTTGAGTTGATGCCTATGGGACATGCAAATTAACTATACAGTAAGAATGTGGAAATAACGATTGGAACAGAAGAATTTTTCAGGAAAGGAACAGAGATTTAGGAATCATTGGCTTATAGATCTGTAATGCTATAAGAGAGGCTTAGATTTCTTAGCAATGAAAGGCAAAACAAAAAGAAAAGTGGGTCAAGGATGAAATTCAGAGAAACCCTAATATTAAAAAGGTAAGCAGCAGAAACATCTAGAGAATAAGGAAGATATTCAGAGAGAGAGAATCATGACAAAGAGACACCTATAGAGATAAAAGGTAAATTATAAAAAATACACACACAGCATATGCTACACAATGCATAATCTGTACCTACTGATAATGAGATTTATAGTTACAACTAAAAACTGTCCTTAAATTTTTCTTTGTATAAAGGATTAGCCTGAAGATTATTTTAATTCAAAGAAAAGTTTGAAGTGATAGATATATTTCAGATGTAAATTCATAACTGAATATTTCATACAGAAATAGAAAGGTAAGTGGTTGAGATACTAGGAAAGGTCAGCTGGAAATTAACAGTGATCAGTGAGAAGATACAGTGTGTGAATCATAAGTACTCTTTGTACTGAATATAGCTACAGCCTAGAAGTGCTCCTGGATCTGATTGACTAATGTTAGTAGAAAATTCAAAGAGACAGTAAATGTCAGCTGTTAGGTGGTGTGTGTGTGTGTGTGTGTGAGTGTGTGTGTGTGTGTGTGTGTGTGTGTGTGTGTAGAAAACTGCTTAAAAAATACATTGGTTTCTAAATGCCTATCATTGAAATCTTCAATCTTATTTAAAAGTTACCCTTTTAAAAGTATGAATAATAATGATGTGAATGAGATGATGTAACCTACCATATAATGTCTGAGGGAACACTCTGGATTTAAACATGGGGACAACCTTGGTACAAAGGGCTCAGGGAACTAACTCAGACCTGACTTGGGATAATTCGTTTCGTGAGCCTTTTCATGTTGACTACATAAGGGAGGGATTATGGAGTTTGGTTTAAGTCTCCAAATATTATTGTTGAATTGTCAATATCTGCCTTTAATTTTGCTTCATTTATATGAGAGCTCTTTTATTTATTTATTTGTAAAGCGCTTTAGAGGATGCATTTATTTTATTATTTTGTTAATCCTCACCTGAGGATATTTTTTCATTGCTTTTTTTGATAGAGTGATAGGGAGGGAGGGAGGGAGGGAGGGAGGGAGGGAGGGAGAGAGAGAGAGAGAGAGAGAGAGAGAGAGAGAGAGAGAGAGAGAGAGAGAGATGGCTGTGAGTGAAACACATCGATTACTTGCTTCCGCCTGCCCGGGACCTGGAATGAGCCTGCAACCTAGGTACCTGCCCTTGACCAGATTGAACCTGGGACCCTTCAGTCCTCGAGAAGGAGAGATAGAAACATCATTGATGAGAAAGTATCATAGATTGGCTGCCTCCTGCATGCCCTATCCTGGGGCTCCACCCTGCAACTGGGGCATGTGCCCTGACTGGGAATCTAACCGTGACCTCCTGGTTCATAGGTCAACCCTCAACCACTGAGCCAGGCCAGCCAGGCAAGAGAGCTCTTTTATTAGGTACATTAATATATGCTTATAATTATTATGTTTTCTTTATGCATTGATCCTTTCATCGTGATGCGATGTCCTTTTTTGTCACTAACAATGATTATAGTCTTGAAATCCATTAGGTCTGATATTAGTATAGCCACTGCAGCTCTCTTTTAAGTACTGTTGAGTGGTATAACTTTTCCCATCCTTTTACTTTCAACCCATTTGTGCCTTTAAATCTAAGATGTGTCCTTATGGGCAGCACGAAGTTGGATCATTTTTAAAAAATCTGTCTGCCAGGTATTTAATATTTATTGATTTAAAAAAATCCATTCTGCCAATAGATACCTTTGTTTGGAATGTTTTCTTCATTTACATTTAATATAACTACTGATAATATTCATGCCTGCCATATTACTATTTTCTATACTTCTTATGTCTTATTTCCCCCTCTATATCTTCATTACTGGTTTCTGTTCAAAATAGATATTTTCTAGTTTATCATGTTAATTCCTATGTTGCTTCTTTTACTATGTTTTCTGAGTTATATATATTTTAAATTAACATTAAAAAGTATGATACTTCATGAAATCACCTAAGTTGATTTCTTGAAAATGAAAATTTCTTGGCCTCATAATCTTGGCATCAAAATCTTAGGAGATTTTTGCCTAGAAATTTGTCTTTTTCACAAACTCCATGTGATTCTTATATACCTTAATTTGAGAAAAAAATACATAGTGGAAGGTGTACTCTGGTCTCAAATATTAAGAGAGAAAGAAAGAAAGACTAAAGTTAATTAAAGTTTCAATGCACTAGTGTCTGTGCTAGGCTTAAAATACATTACTTTTAATCCTTAGAACAACCTTACGATATACATATTATTATCCTCATCTATGGTTAATATAATTTGCCCAAGGACACATAGATAATAAGTAGCAGAGTCCAAATTTAAATTCAGGATGTTGTAGTGAACAAATAGAAAGAAAACCCCAGACAGTGTAGGACTAACTTACAGAAACAAGAAGTACTTACAAGGATATTGAAGGAGCCCTAGCTGGTTTGCTCAGTGGATAGAGCATCAGCTTGTGGACTGAAGGGTCCTGGGTTTGATTCCTGGGTTGGATTCCGGTCAAGGGCATGTAGCTCAGTTGCAGGTTCCTCCCTGGCTCAGGCCCTGGTCAGGGCATGTGCAGGAGGCAACCAATTGATGTGTTTCTCTCACATCGATATTTCTCTCTGTCTTTCCCTTTCTCTTCCACTCTCTCTAAAAATCAATGGGAAAATATCCTCGGGTGGAGATTAACAACAACAATAACAAAAAAGGCGATTGAAGGAAAGGGAATACATGTGCTTTGTTTTCTCTTCTTGGCAAGAAATTCTAATGATTGTTTTATGCAAAAAGACTTAGTTGGGCAGACTTAGATGGTACTAATCCACATGAGAAAAATCAGAGTGAGCCTAAGCTTTAAAAATTGTCTGTGATCTATAAGACTTAAAATACCTGTAGTTTTGCTCACATTTCTTTTAAAAATTATTTAGAAGTGACTTTTCATAGGCTTTTTCTATATTTTCATTGCTAATTTAACCAACAAATACTTGAGTTCATAGTGTGATAAGTGGTAACATGTGTGAGTGCTTATTACATGCCAGGCATTATGTTATCTGCATGCACTTTTATGATACTTAATAATACTACTACCGATGAGGTAGCCAGTTTTACAAATGAGTAAACAGAGACCAGAAATATTAAGTAATATGACCAGGGCTATCTACACAACTCTCTGTGCCTTGTTTCTACTCTGCCTAATGCTAAAATTCCTTTGAATGATAAAAATAGCCTTTGCAAACTTTGCATATATTTTCCACTTTTTTCTAAAATATATTTTTATTGATTTCAGAGAGGAAGGGAGAGGAAGAGGGAGATAGAAATATTAGTGATGAGAGAGAATCACTGATTGGCTGCTTCCCGCACACCCCCTTTTGGGGACTGAGCCCGCAACCTGGGCATGTGTCCTTGACTGGAATCAAACCCGGGACCCCTCAGTCCGCAGACTGACGCTCTATCCACTGAGCCAAACAGGCTATGGCTTTTTTCCACTTTCTTTAAGTTGGAACTCAACTTAAAGCAACTTGAGATATTTAAATTGATTGCCTTCTCATAATCCATGTGCTTAAAATTTACATGAGTTTTTGGAGGTATATTTCCCTAATTTATAATGCACATGTAATACACTTGCTGTCTGAAAAGATTTAGACATTGGACAAGGTATTCTGTAATCGTTGTGCATTTACAGATTATAGGAGGGAGGGGGATTAAGAGGATGGGCATAAAAGCTGAAAATGATTAAGAAGTATATGTAATACTATATGTATTACTTTAAACAATAAAATAAAACTAAAAAAAGGAGTATAAATTGCCAGCTATAACAATAGTCTTAAAGATGTAAAGTACAGCATAGGAATTACAGTCAATAATCCTGTATAATAAAGAGCTAATATGCTAATTAGACCAGACAGTAGAACCACCTTCTGGAACAACCAGTGGGTACGGGGCGGGGCTGTGAGGGCTGAGGCAGCCAGGGCTGAGAAGGCCTACCCTTGCACGAATTTCATGTATTGGGCCTCTAGTACTGTAATAACTATATATAGTGTCAGGTGGGCACTAGACTTATTGTGGTAGTAACTTCATTAGGTATATAAATGTTTAATCACTATGTTGTAATCTGAAACTAATATAATACTTTATGTCCAACTGTAATGAAGAAATAAATTTTAAAAAGAGAGAGAGCATAGATTTGGGAGTAAAAAATGTTATTGTGAGTTCTGATTTTGACACTCAATAGGGTGCTTCCAACTTTTGGTAATCTATATATATAAAAGCCTAAGTGACCGTTATGACCTGTCCACCAAATGACCGAATGACTGGTCACTATGATGCACACTGACCACCAGGGGCCAGAGGCTAATGCAGGAGCTGCCTCCTGGTGGTCAGTGCGCTCCCACAGTCAACCTCCCTCAGTCCCTCTCCACAGCTGGCCTTGATGGGCCCGATCAGCCCTGATTGCCGGCCAGGCCGAGGAACCCCACACATGCATGAATTCATGCACCAGGCCTGTAGTTATAAATAAAGTTGCTATAAAACGATCATGTTCAGGCTTTTCTCCTTTGGGTAATTACCAAGGGGCATGTTTGATCATATGTTTAGTTTTGCCAGAAATCTCTAAACTGTCATCTAAACTGTATTCCTGCCAGCAGTGAATGAGAGTTTCTGTTGCTCCGTGTTCTCACCAGCATTTGGCGTTAGTGTTCTAGATTTTGGCCATTCTAATAGGTGTGTATCAGTATCTCATTGTTTTAATTTGTGATTCCCTCATGACATAAGATGTGGAGCATATTTTCATATGCTTAGTACTTGCCAGCTCATTATCTTCTTTAGTGAGGAGTGAAAGGAAAACCAAGCAGAAGCTAGAAAGAGGCAAGGAAGGATTCTCCTGCATAGGTTTTGGAGGAAGTGGGGCCCTCCTGACACCTGGATTTTGGACTTCAGATATGTAAGACAATACATTTCTATTGTTTTTGTGGTACTTTGTTACAGCAGCCCAAAGAAACTAGTATATCATTTTATGGGTCATTTTGTGGATTAAATGATTTTATGTCTGTAAATTATCCAACCTAGAGTCTGGTGTATGGTAAGCCTTTAACAGTAATTTCAATTGTATGATCATACTGAATTATGACAACCTTTTTACTTGTTTTTCTACTGTAACAGAGACTCCAAATTGTTTATTAATGTTTTTCTCTCTTCTTCCTTATTAATAAGACCCTAAATTTTAGCCAGGCATATTACCTCTTTTCCAGAAGACCAACTAATGATATTTTCCCCTTATCCTTCATTTAATTTTAGTCTGTTTTCCACATTTTCTATAAGGAGTATAATTACTATAGTTGCTAATGTTAAATCAGAAAAGAAAAAGTTAAAGTTCCTACAATAAAATATATCTTAGAAGAGATGGTAGAGTGCTGTTTAGTTGTGTTTTCAGGCATATATCTAAGTTGACATTATCATTCTACATGCTGTTCCAGTCTCAAAGACACATCAATAATGGTCTCAAATCTAAAATTAATTTGGGCTGAAATAAAAATTTTAGTGTTCTTCAAATCACAAAAGGTTTTGAAGAATCCTTTTATATACAAGATATTTATATGCGTTTCATCAGAAACTCAGGAAACAAAGGAATTTACTTTGAAAAACCTTAAAACTCAAAACAAAAACATTTTATCTGCATGCATATTGCTAGACTCCACAAGATGTTTGGCTATTTTAGGTACACATTTGAAAAAGAAATTCACCTGTGTACTCATGTCAAGGAATGTTTTTGGGTAGTGATGACGTCAAGCGATTACGGGTTGAATTATTGCTAGGGAACCATCAAAGCACAGAACTGTATTGACTGGTGTCTTCCCTTACAACATTCTAACAGAGCTCTAAGTCAAACTAACAACTTGCTGGGTAGACCACCTTACATGCCTGGCACAGAGAAAACTTGCAGGGGGCCCGAGAGAGCACCCAGAGAAAACAAAACTGACAGATGAGAAATTGAAACTAGGGTAGGGGAAGGTAATAAAAAGGGGAGGAGTGCTAACCTCCTAAAGAAACTCTATTGTTCTAACCCCAGAAAGTCATCAATTCAGAGACTCAACCTGACACAGAACCAAAGGGTCAAGGAAATTCAAGTCTTCCTTGGGTTACCAGACCCTGTAGGGCAACCTAAAATGACCAAGTATCACATGGTAACTGCTTCGACCAGCCATCCTTCAACATTAACAGGTTACTTAACATCTCCTGTTGCAACAATGCAATTGAAAATGATTCACTCCCTGGAAGTAACATGAAGATGGTGAGGGGGAGTCTGTTGTGTACAAACAGCTTTATTCCCATCAAAGCCACATTCTCATTCTCCCGTGTGTTCCAAATAATTCATGACATGATCAATCTTATACTAAAATGTGGGTTAAAACTGCTCAACAAATAATTCACATCTATGGGGTTATTTAATCTCAAAGCATCTCTGAAAGTTTTTTTATATCAATGATAAAAAATTACATACCAAGTATTAGTTAATTTGTGCTGTTAACTGGGGTAAACAGGCAAAAAACTCTGAGACCACTAAAAAGGGACTAAGAGAGAAAACAAAAGGAATAAAGGAGCAAAAAATTTCCTTCAGAAAGGCTGTAGATCACCAGTATAAATAAAATACACATAAAATACAAGGCCTAAATATGGTTTAGAAATAACACAAGGTGCGGACAACTTTATTAAAAATCTAGTAGGTCTTAGATTAGTAGGCAGACACTTTTGGTCTACAGGAGATGCCACATTTATTGTTATGTAAGTTTGCAAACATTATAATATCATTCATCGACAAGGCTGCTTAAAGTAGTCACTAATGATAAAGGGTACAACTGTAAGCAAATTGCTACTTGCATTTTCCCTCTTCAACATCTAGACTCTTTCAATGCAGTATCAATGTGCTGAGCTGTTAAGAAAGCTGTGCCTGACTATAGTCATTAGCATACCCTGACAGTCATGGCCATGGATATCATCCCGTGCCCAGAAGACGGAGTATTAGTTTTCACACATGGAATCAGGTTCCTTGGACAGCCCTGTAAGAGGGTAGGCACCAGTGCCATGTGCAACAAGTGGGAAAAGCTACAGTGCCGGGGTCCAACCCCAGCAGGTCCAGGGGTCCCCAAAGGTGTGGACGGAGTTGGCGAAGAAGGAATGACACGGAGGCAGCGTTCAGTTGATCAGCATGGTTGGGTTCTCTTGCCTGGTTCTATTGCCAGGTTCTGTAGGTTCTCCAGCCAGGTTCAGTCTGAGATCTCCAGCCAGGTTCGGTCACCAGGTTCTAGTCAGGTTCTCTTGCCATATTTCTGTAGTCAGGTTCAGTCCAGGATCTTTTGCCATGTTCTCTCGCCAGGCTCTGCCTCCAGGCTCCGAGGCCAGTCCCTGTCCAGGATCCTTCGGCATGCTCTCTCCAGTGAAGTTCTTCTGTCTCTAGAGACGTTCTGTGTAGGTTCTGTGCCTAGGCTCTGTCTCTCTTGGTCCTGTCTTCCAAGCCCTGTGTTCTCAGTTCTGTGTCTTTCTGTCTTCTGAATTCTGTCTCCTGAGTTCTGAGTCTTTTTGTCTTGTTACAACTGTATTTATACCAGTTGATTCAATCCTATCAATCTCTATTACAAAGGTTAGGGCGTTTCTTATCTCCATTCCAGGGAGAAAAGATTATGTAGTTTAAGCATGATTGTTCGTAGTTAAAGGGATTAATTACCCGCCTGGCACTTAGTTGAGGGGTTTTATTCCCTCCCTAACTTCAGGGGCAAATCCCTACCTGGGGATTCAACCTTTCTCGGAGAGGTGACTTTGGTTAAAACACAGCGCCAAAAAGGTGAGCAAACATATTAAGAAAAGTATGCCATATATGCCAGGTCCCTTGAAACAGCAAGGATGGACCGGCTCCCGGCACTACAGTAGAAGAAATCTGTGTGATGGTACCAAGCCCTCCTGACTTGTTTGCATCCCCACTCCTGTTCTGACATCCTCAGTTCTTTGGTTTGTACCTCTGCAAGCTCATAAGATGAGGCAATTGGAAGGACCACTGAAGACAGGATGAGGATTCAGTGTTCTGTGGAGGCAAAAGCCGAGGCAGCTCCACCAGGGAAATGACTCGATCGCTGTTGCTTTTGTCTCAGTACAGGACCTTTCATCTCTCACATATAGCAATTCATCAGTCTTTTTATCTTCTGTCTCCCCTTTGCAATTTACTTATTTTCCAGATAGTTCTGGAGTGACGTTTCTAAGAACAAATTTATGGCCTTCAGATAATGCAGATGTGTTGACAATCTATTGAATCCAAGTAACTCTAAGCAGAGGGAATGTCTTCCCTCCTCTCTTCAGTAAGCTCACCCTTTAGGGACTTGGTTCCTGTATGACTCTTCCAGGACACCATACTGGACTCGTGCCTTTTCCACTACAATTTTTTTGTATTGATTTCAGAGTGGAAGGGAGAGATAGAAACATCAATGATGTGAGAGGATCATTGATCAGCTGCCTCCTGCATGGGATCGAGCCCACAACCCGGGCATGTGCCCTTGACTGGAATCGAACCTGGGACCCTTCAGTCCGCAGGCTGATGCTCTATCCACTGAGCAAAACTAGCTAGGGCCCCAATATAAAGTTCTTTGTAATCCTTTCCATAGTGGTAGAATGACATAGCTAATTCTCTATTTTAAATTTTATTATTCTATTATTCATTTATAGAAAAGGTATAATGCTTGTACACATGAAGACATATAAGTATGTCCAAATTTATTGAAATAAAATAACAGTTTATTTGCTCATATAAATTTAATGAAATAGCAACAAACCAAATTATATCTGGTAAAGGAAATGAGGGTTTGCATTTGGAAATAATACTTCTATCTATGGACAATACTGCACTTCCTCCAAATTAGTTTATAATAATGTTATGCGTAAGAAGAAACACAGTTTCTAGAAAATGATCATGCTCTAATCTAAAAGCAATAGGAAAGGAAAAAATAAAAACTAGTTTCTTCAACAAGAAAAATTTATAAGGAATTGGGGAGAAGAGGACACATACCTTTAAGTTTTAATAGAGTGTATATGCATGAAAATCAGGTTGCTTCCGGGTGAAAATGTCAGGCATCATGAGTTAATATGCTACACACTCATTTTGGAAACAGATGATTAAAAGTGTTATTAAAATCAGAGGTCTGTTCTGGGTCAATAAGATAACATTTAAAGAAGCCCTGTGTTCTGAAATCTTTAAAGGGGAGGATGCAATGTTTTCTAGACCAAATGACAAGTAAATAAGCACAGAAAAGCAGGGACTCCAAGACCCAGTAATGTCCTTCGCAGTCTTTGCAGTCTGACGCCTCTTCCTCCGAGACTTAAGTTTCATGGCCAAGTACTATGATGACTTCATTGTCTTGCTCTTGCTTTGTTTACTGTGTACTCACTTGCCAAAATCACCGTTTTGGTACCAGCCCTGCCTATTTTCCACCTACACCTGTGAAGCAGAATGAGGCCAGAGAAAGATACCCCAATGCACTGTCTTACTTTTAGAATCATGATCACAAATCTCAAGTGGTCTCCTAATGGCAGACAATCACATGATACTTCCTTAGCGCCTTTACTACCACACTCTCTTAGATACCTTTTCCACCTATTGGCATCTTCACTTAAATTCTCTGCTTTTCTGCCTTTTGAACTTTCCACATTGCTGTCTTCACTGGTGCATGAGATTTCATCTTCTCTCATCTGCTCAAGAGCATGGCTCTAGCAAGTCTCCACTCGTTCTCCTGCATGATCATTTCCTCTCTCTATTGAATCACTCCAGCTGGCACACAAGTATGCTGTTATTTCCTCATCTTAAAACCCCAACCAACAAACTCCATTCATCCTGCTTCTCCCACCAGTTAACAGTACATTTTCTTCCTTGCATTGACATCGATACCTCCTACCGCCTTGGGTTCCCTCCAACCTTACTTATCCTTCCTCCTCAGTCTGCCCTGAGGGTGGTTCCTCCCTAACGTTTTGATTGTACAGTGCCCCCAGTGCGAAGACCTTATTTATCTTTTCCATTTCTACTCTCACACCCTTGATGATCGCATCTGCTGTTGCAGCTTTAAATATCCATATATGTTGGTGACTCCCAATCATAAATCTCCAGCCTGGATCTTCCCTCTGAACTCCAGGCTAATCATGTAACTCCCTTTTAAATATTAAGCTCAACATGTTCGAAATGACTTTTTCCCACAAAATACATTTACCCACAGCCTTTGCCTCCTTCTTTAAGGACCATTCCATCCTTCCAGTTACTCAGGCTAAACACGCTGTCTTCACTCTGGACTCCCCGCACTTTCTCACACCTTCCATCCAATCTGTCCAGAATCCTGCTGGGTCTACCTTCAAGCTATATCTAAAATCTGACTCCTCTTCACCAGCTCCACTGCTATACTCCTGGTCTGAGTCAAATGGATGGCACACTGGCCTCCTAACTGGTGTCCCAGCTTCTACACTTGCTCCCACCTCCTAGCTGCACTATGTATTCTCAGTACAGCAGCCAGAGTGGTGCTGTGGAAATCTAACTTGGATTCGGTCACTTCTCTATTCAAAACCTTACAACATGTCCCCATTTAACTCCATGAAAGACATGGTTCTTATAATAACTTTCAAGGCCTTATATTATTTGCTCCCTCTTTCCACATGCTCATCTCTTTTATCTAATTTATTCCTTTACCAATTTACATTCTGTTTCAGCAATATACTAGCCTTTTGTATTAGCCATTTCCTGTTTGAAAGTCTCCTCCAGTTATCTACATGACAGCTTTCCTCATCTTCCTCCAATCTTTGCTCAGTGACATTTTATCAGTGAGACCTATAAATTTTCATTTTCCAGTGCAAATGTTACTTGAAGTAAAGATAATACATTCACAATTGATATATTTCCTATTTCATATTACATTCTGACCTCCTACCCAGCACTCTTAATTCTCTCCTTACCTTCCTCCACATTACTTTCTCTATAGGCCTTCATAATAAATTTTTAACATAGATAACTTACTAAAATTAGTAAATTTTCTAACCTAGTTAACTTACTAATGTATCATTTCCATTTCCATTAAATGCCTTCCTTCCTCTTTTGGAATGTAAGCTCTGGGCAAGTAGAGGTCTTTCTTTTATTCAAATGTGTAACTGAAGCCTTTAGAACATGTTTAATCGAAGCATCTAGAATAGTCCCTGTCACTTAGTATAGGTGCTCAATACATTTTTAAATTAATCAATGTTCATGTAGTTTTGTGATGTTAAGTCTGTTCTCAAAACTTATTTTTTAGTTTAGATGGATGCATTCATGATATGATAGAGGTAGCTCATGTAATACTTATGTTCAATACATTTCATTCTCCTTCACAACTTCTAAGAGATCTATTCCTCACCAAAATGTTAGACTTTGGTTTGGGAGGTTTTGCTGCCATCTAATGAGGTAAATATAAATTACATAAGTTTGCTTTTCTTCCACTGTTGTTAAAGCTTTTTCAAAGCTGATGCAGAGGGAAATATATCAATTGCGAATGTATTATCTTTACTTCAAGTAACATTTGCACAGGAAAATGAAACAGATTATTTTAAGGGTCACGCTTTTATTTACAAAATAAACCTCTGGTTTGACCTTGTACCGACCTAAATCATGTGTAGTTTTTCTTTTTACCATAATGAAGCTAAAAGGGAAAGTTTGCAATCGGCTTGAGAGTGTCAAGTCAAGGACAATATTTTGTTCTTTACACCTAGGACCTCAAGAACAGCTCACCTGGGGCTGGGATTTTTTTTGGGAGTGAACCACAATGCAAAATCCACCTTGTGTGAAATATCTCACAGGACCATAGTCATGGTTATGCTTTAAGGACTTTGTAACAAATGGAGATGTTGAGGCACAGAAACCTATCCAATGATCTTGACTGATTATGTAACATTATGCTGAGGCAACTAAATGAAGACCCCCTCACAACTTAAAATAGGATATATAAAGTATTACTGTGGATTCAATATTTGTCATTTTATGCATGCTATGCCTATGTAAGGGTTTCCTGAGGACTAGAAAATGTTCCATAGTATACTGGCTATCTATCTAATCCTTTAGTTCATACATTTTTTCTCTCCCAGGAAGTTGTTTCTCAACCTTGGTTTTTGTTTGCTAAGAGTTTGTTCTATTTAGTTTTTTTCTTACTTAAACTATGTATACATAGAATATACATCTTAAATTTTCTCATTTATAAGAATTGGGATCTTAAAAAGTCATCGTTATTTGATAGACCACAAGGTCATATTATTATTTTTTATTATGATAATCTGCAATGTTAAGACTATTGGCTCATTTATTCTTAAAAATTAGTTTAACAGAAATATCTCTGCTTGACTATTTTTATTTATTTATTTTATTTATTTATTTATTTTTATTGTCTAAAGTTTTACATATGTCTCCTTTTTCCCCAATTGACTCCCCCCACCCCCAACCATTCCCACCCCGGACAATTCCCCACCGCCGCAGTGTCTGTGTCCATTGGCTATGCTAATATGTATGCATACAAGTCCTTTGGTTGCTCTCTAACCCCCCCTTCCCAACTCCCTGCCATTTGTCTCTGGATCTATTGTTGTTCATCAAATTATGTCGATCATTATATCCCACATATGAGTGAGATCATGTCATATTTTTCTTTCTCTGACTGGCTTATTTTGCTTAGCATAATGCTCTCCAGTTCCATCCATGCTGTTGCAAATAGTAAAAGTTCCTTCTTTTTTATAGTGGCGTAGTATTCCATTGTGTAGATGTACCACCGTTTTTTAATCCACTCATCTGCTAATGGGCACTTAGGTTGTTTCCAAATCTTAGCTATTGTAAATTGTGCTGCTATGAACATAGGGGTGCATATATCCTTTCTGATTGGTGTTTCTGATTTCTTGGGATATATTCCTAGAAGTGGGATGACTGGGTCAAATGGGAGTTCCATTATTAACTTTTTGAGGAAACGCCATACTGTTCTCCACAGTGGCTGCACCAGTCTGCATTCCCACCAGCAGTGCACCAGGGTTCCTTTTTCTCCGCAGTCTTGCCAGCACTTTTTTGTTGATTTGTTGATGATAGCCATTCTGACAGCTGTGAGATGGTACCTCATTGTTATTTTGATTTGCATCTCTTGGCTGCTTAGTGACTTTGAGCATGTTTCCATATGTCTCTGGGCCTTCTGTATGTCCTCTTTCAAAAAGTGTCTACTTAGGTCCTTTGCCCATTTTTTGATTGGATCGTTTATCTTCCTTTTGTTAAGTTGTATGAGTTCTCTGTAAATTTTGGAGATTAAACCCTTATCTGAAATAGCACTGACAAATATGTTCTCCCATGCAGTGGGCTTTTCTTGTTGTTTTGTTGATGGTTTCTTTTGCTGTGCAGAAGCTTTTTATTTTGATGTAGTGTCATTTGTTTATTTTCTCTTTAGTCTCCATTGTCCTAGGAGCTGTGTTGGTAAAGATATTGCTACAACATATGTCTGCTATTTTTATGGTTTCCCGTCTTATTAAGTGCTTTAGCCATTTTGAGTTGGTTTTTGTGTATAGTGTAAGTTGGTGATCTAGTTTCATTTTTTTGGATGTACCTGACCAAATTTCCCAGCACCATTTATTGAAGAGACTGTCTTGACTCCCTTGTATGCTCTTACCTCCTTTGTCAGATATTAACTGAGCAAAGTGGTTTGGGTCGATTTCTGGGTTCTCTGTTCTGTTCCATTGGTCTATATGTCTGTTCTTGTGCCAGTACCGGGCAGTTTTGAGAACTGTGGCTTGGTAATATAGCTTGATATTTGGTAGTGATCCTTCCAATTTTGTTCTTCTTTCTCAGGATGCTGTGGCTATTCAGGGTCTTTTTTTTTTATTCCACATGAATTTTTGGAGAGTTTGTTCTAGATCTTTGAAATATACCATTGGTATTTTAATGGGGATTGCACTGAATCTGTTGATTGCTTTGGGTAGTATGGACATTTTAATGATGTTGATTCTACCAACCCATGAACATGATATGTTCTTCCATTTGTTTATATCTTTCTCTATCTCTTTTTTCAATGTCCTGTAGTTTTCCAAGTACAGGTCTTTTACCTCTTTAGTTTATTCCTAGGTATCTTATTTTTTTTTTTGGTGCAATGGTAAGTGGATTTTTTTTTTTTTTAGTTTCTCTTTCTATGAGTTCATTATTGGTGAACTGTCTTGACTCCCTTGTATGCTCTTAAGGCCATAGATTTCTGGGTGTTAATTTTGTATCCTGCTACATTGCCAAATTCATTTATTAGGTCTAGTAGTTTTTTAATGGAGTCTTTGGGGTTTTCTATGTACAGTATCATGTCATCTGCAAATAAGGACAGTTTTACTTCTTCTTTTCCAATGTGGATGCCTTTTATTTCTTCTTATTATCTGATCGCTGTGGCTAGCACTTCCAGTACTATGTGGGACAGGAGTGGTGAAAGCGAGCATCCTGTCTTGTTCCCATTCTTAGGGGAAATGAGTTTAGTTTTTGCCCATTGAATATGATGTTGGCTGTAGGTTTGTCATATAAGGCTTTTATTATGTTGAGGTATGATCCCTCTATTCCCACTTTGCTGAGAGTTTTTATCAAGAAAGGGTGTTGGATTCTGTCAAATGCTTTTTCTGTATCGATTGATATGATTATGTGATTTTTGTCTCTCAATTTGTTTATGTGATGTATCACATTTATTGATTTGCGGATATTGTGCCATCCTTGCATCCTCAGAATAAATCCCACTTGGTCATGTTGTATGACCTTTCTAATGTAATGCTGGATCTGATTTGCTAGAATTTTGTTGAGGATTTTAGCATCTATGTTCATCAAGGATATTGGCCTGTAGTTCTCTTTTTTTTGTAATGTCTTTATTGGGTTATGGAATTGGTAATGCTGGCTTTATAGAAAGAGCTTGGAAGTGTGCCTTCCTCTTGAATTTTTTGGAATAGTCTGAGGAGAACAGGTTTTAGTTCTTCTTTGAATGCTTGGTAGAACTCCTCTATAAAACCGTCCGGACCAGGGCTTTTGTTTGCTGGAAGATTTTTGAGGCTGCTTCAATTTCTTCAGTGGTTATCAGCCTATTCAGGTTTTTTTATTCTTCCTGATTGAGTTTTGGGAGCTTGTATTTTTCTAAAAATATGTCCATTTCATCTAGGTTGTCCATTTTGTTGTAATAGAGATGTTCATAGTATTTTTCATAATCCTTTGTATTTCTGTGGGATCTGTTGTTACTTCACCCCTTTCATTTCTGATTTTGTTTATTTGGGTCCTCTCTCTTTGCTTCTTGGTAAGCCTGGCTTAGCGGTTCATCAATCTTGTTTATCCTTTCAAAGAACCAGCTCTTGGTTTTGTTGATCTTTTGTATTGTTTTTTTGGTCTCTATGTCGTTTATTTCCACTCTCATCTTTATCAGAAGAAGGAATGTATTTTCCTTCCTTCGCTTACGCTGGGCGTTTCCTGTTGCTCTCTTTCTAACTCTTTTAGTTGTAGGGTTAGATTATTTATTACCATATTTTCCTGTTTTTTGAGGTCGGCCTGTAGAGCTATGAACTTCCCTCTCAACACTGCTTTCACTGTGTCTCATAGATTTTGGATTGTTGTGTTTTCATTGTCATTTGTTGCCATGATGCTTTTTATTTCTTCTTTGATCTTTGGTAACCCAATCATTGTGTAATAGCATGCTATTTAGCCTCCAGGTGTTAGATTTTTTTCATTGTTTTTATTTTAGTTGCTTTCTAATTTTATGCTATTGTGATCTGAGAAGATGCTTGATATGATTTCTATCTTCTTGAATTTGAAGAGACTTTGCCTGTGCCCCAATATGTGGTCTATCTTTGAGCACTTGAGAAAAATGTATATTCCGTGGCTTTGAGGTGAAATGTTCTGAAGATGTCAATTCCATCTGATCTAGTGAGTCATTTAGGATTGATGTTTCTTTGCTGATTTTTTGTTTAGAGGATTTATCCAGTGGTGTTCTGCTTGACAATTTTAGTGGCATCAGATACCAAGTGGAAAATCAACATCTTGGCTAAAACAAACTTTATACTGGAATGGCTACTTCAATACATTTTAATAATTCTCTTCTCTTCTAAATATTTTTATCAAGAATCTACAAATGAATTTACTAAGAAAAAATCTGGATGTAATTCCAAATCCTTTGGCATTTTGATTGTAATTCTCATAGTAAGATGAACCCAGAGGTTACTGTTTCTACCACAGAGCCACAAGGCTAAAGTTTGCTCTAGTGGTCCTTCTTCCTCTATAATTTATTTTATCTACTTAAATGCCTGAAGCTCAACTCTATTTTCACCTTCATCACTCTTTTCCTGTCTCATGCCTGGAGTCTGATTTTGAGAATTATAAGAACCTGCAAGTCATAGGAATGGGGGAAACACTGCGCTAAGTAATTCAAAAGTCTTGACTATGTTTGTAGAACTTGAGTTTTGTCTTACACTGTTGTTAGGACTGACTTTGTATTTTGAATGAAGTACTAATTTATTTAAACTATTTTATGCAAGAAACCCAGACCACTTTATTCAGTGGAACAATGTAGTGTAACTAGACATGTCTGAAGTCCAGTGGTGAGCAAAGCTTAGGTTCAAATCTGAATTCTCTAATTCCATACTTCATTTCAGAAAATAATACAGATGTGAAGTAATAAGGGTATGAACATGTTCCAAGAGAACTAATGGTGTGCTTCTTTGCTTATAATAATCCTATATAATAAAGATGTAATATGCAAAATGATCCCCACTCCATCACGCAGTCACAAGATGGCTGTGCCCACAGTGAAGGCAGGGTTCCCGTAACACAAGATGGCTGTGCCCACAGCGGAGGCGGGATTCCCATAACAAGCTGTAATGAGCGATCAGCAGGGATCTGAGGCTGCATGATGCCAGGCCGGGGCGGGAGACCTGAGGCTGCGCCCCCTGCCCAGTGGGGCTTGACAGGGGACCTCAGGCCATGCCCCCCACCCAGGCACCAGGCCTCAAGTCATGCCCCCAGCACCAGCACTGGCCTGGGAGACCTGAGGGTGCGCTGGGGGACCTGAGGCTGCATGCCTCAGCTGGCACTGGGCCAGGGAACCTGAGGCTGCACCCCCACCACCGCTGGGCTGGGGGACCTGAGGCTGTGCCCCCTGCCTGACGGGGCTTGACAAGGGTGGGGCCAGCCGCATCTGGATCTTGTCCAATAGGCCGGCCAGGTCTGATGTGCACTCGGGTGGGCAGGGACTTGACTCTGGGTCCCGAGGCATGCCCCAGATTCTGACAGGGAGGAAGATTTTCATATACATTTTACTAATTTTCTTTCATCTCTGATACTTCTATTATAGAGAAAGGGCAAATAGCAATATTAAAATATTTCCTCTAATTAATTCCCTTTTAATGTGCATGAATTTCATGCACTGGGCCACTAGTTTAGAACAATAAAGAGAATCTTTTTACCATAAGAACATTGCTAATTTGGTAGTGCCCACAGAACAAGCAAGGTGTCATGGAAAATGATCAGCAGGCGTAGACTATTGTTCCATCTATCCCATTCAATGCATATATAATGGTCTACAGAACAAGTAAGTTACCTTTCATGGGCTTCACTTCCTTCACCTGAAAATGAGGTGGCTGAACTACATGTAGAGCTTTTTGCTATTTACAGATCATTGTGGGCTACACACCTTTCAATAACCACAGACACAGAGATTTGAGTTTTCCTTTGCAGAAATGGAAGGCAACTAGAGATGATGGCTATTTTACAGAAGTTGACATCCAATAAAAAACTTTAAGTTAGGAAACATGAGAATTTAGGAAACTCAGAAAAAAGAATAGACGGAATGAGCAATGTAGAATTCCACTGCCACCAGGATAATCCAGCCGGGATACTGCAGTTAGCAAGCCTACTGGTGCATGCTGGACTTTATACTCTATATCCCATGCTGGGAATAATCTTTCACTGGCTCTGGTTTTCATTTGTCTATTTTCTCTATCACTCCCCAAAGATGCAACACCTTAGGAGTAACCAATCAGTCTTGCTCCTGTGCTGGCTACCTGGGTTGTCTCTCTCTGTTCCTAACTTCCCTTCTGGTCTAGCTGATCAGTTTTTGGGGAGGCAAAAATGATAAACTTGTGACAAAACAGCAATCCAGTGAATTCTATAATCCTGTAATTCCAAGACTGATTGACACAACTTCATGGCATGCATCCACACCTAGAAAATGTGTCTTAGGCAGAAGTAGGGGATGCATGGTTTAGTGCCAACCTTTGTCCCTGTGCACTGCAGGACACCCACTGCTCTGAGAGCTGCTGCTTCAGGTTTCCCAGAGGGTCAGAGAAGGCTGTGCTCTTCTGACACTGCCAGCAGCGGCCCAGACCACAGTCATGGGACAACCTTTTATCTTCTACTCTTGTGCTTATTCCATTGTCTTGCTGCCCTGAGTTATGACATTTGGATATTGCTATGATGATAAAAATGCACCCCGTGGCCTGGCTGGCGTGGCTCAGTGGTTGAGCATCAATCTGTGAACCAGGAGGTCATGGTTTGATTCCCGTTCAGGGCACATGTCCCGTTGTGGCCTCCATCCCCTCTCTCTGAAATCAATAAAAACATTTTTAAAAATGCACCCCATGAAAATGTGTGCCGTGGCGGGTCTTCTATTAACTGGAACTCTCAGGAAATTCTTGGTTAGTAAAAGGATATGTAAAGGTTCCTAATTGATTCGATCTTACTTATAAAAATAACCTGATCCAATTTCAAACATCCTTTCCAATCCCTCTCTAATCTGCTAACCTCTTCAGTCCTGATCCCTAAGGTTTCAAATACACTTCCCAGTGTTTTATTTAAACTTTGTAATTTCCAGTATCCTATCTAATAAAAGAGAAACATGGTAATTAGCCGTACCTCCGCTACCCTTCCCATTGGCTAATCAGGGCGATATGCAAATTAACTGCCAGCCAAGATGGCAGCCGGCAGCCAGGCAGTTTGAAGCGAACGTGAGGCTTGCTTGCTCCAGTGAGGGAGGAAGCTAATGTTCCCTGCCTGCCGCTGCCGGCCTCTGAGCTTGCAGTTTGAAACATTGTTACAAATATAGAAGCTAAACAAAACCCCAGAAACCTGCTTTCAGCCAGGCGGGATCTCAGAGCTGGAGTTGAAACAGTGTTTCAATTATAGAACCCAAACAAACCAGATACCTGCTTTCAGCAGCCGAGGCCTCAGGCTGGAGTCAAGCCTCAGAGCTAAAGCTGGCCCAGAATTTAAAAAAAAAAAAAAAAAAAAAAGGAAAAGAGCAGTTGGGAGCTTCAGTCACCCGCCAGCCTGAAAACAACCCTCAGCCCCTCACCCAGACTGGCCAGGCACCCCAGTGGGGACCCCCACCCTGATCCAGGACACCCTTCAGGGCAAACGAGCCAGCCCCCACCCGTGCACCAGGCCTCTATCCTATATAGTAAAAGGGTAATATGCCTCCTAGCACCGGGATCAGCAGAGCCGCGAGGCCTCCCGGCACCGGGATCAGCGTGACAGGGGGCAGCGCCCAAACCCCCTGATCGCCCTGCGGCTCAGTGTGTGACAGGGTGCGGCGCCCCAACCCCCTGATCGGCCCTGCTCTGTGTGTGACAGGGTGCGGCGCCCCAACCTCCCCCCCCCCCGCCCCCCACAGGCCCTGCTCTGTGTGTGATGAGGTAGAGCCATAACCTCCCCATCGGCCATGCCCTGAGTGTGACAGTGGTGGTGCCCCAACCCCCTGATCGGCCCTGCTCTGTGGGTGATAGAGGTCAGCGCCCCAAACGCCCCCCACAGGCCCTGCTCTGTGTGTGACAGGGTAGAGCCATAACCTCCCCATCGGCCCTGCCCTGAGTGTGACAGGGTGTGGCGCCCCAACCCCCTGATCTGCCCTGCTCTGTGTGTGATGGGGCGGTGCCCCAACTCCCCTATCAGCCCCACTCTGTGAGTTACAGGGGGGAGCTCCTCAACCCCGATGGGCCCTGCTCTGTGCGTGACAGGGGGGAGCTCCTCAACCCCCTGATCGACCCTACTCTGTGCGTGACAGGGTACGGAGCCCCAACCCCCCTGATGGGCCCTGCTCTGTGCGTGACGGGGTGGCACCGCAACCTCCCCATCGACCCTGCCTTGAGTGTGACAGGGCGGTGCCCCAACCCCCCAATTGGCCCTACCCTGAGCGTGACTGAGGGTGGCATTGCAACCTCCCGATCCGCCCTGCTCTGTGCATGACAGGGGGCGGCGCCCCAACTCCCCAATCAGCCCTGCTCTGAGCCCGACCAGGGGCTGCACCTAGGGATTGGGCCTGCCCTCTGCCACCCGGGAGCAGGCCTAAGCCAGCAGGTTGTTATCTCCCGAGGGGTCCCAGACTGCGAGAGGGCACAGGCCGGGCTGAGGGACCCCCCCTCCCAGTGCACAAATTTTTGTGCACCAGGCCTCTAGTGTTTATATAAAGTTACTCTGAATCCTTCATGGATGATATCCATATAGTAATTTACTTGTTTAACACATAATTAAGCATGTGCTGTGTTCCAGGTAATGAATATACAATTAATGAACAAAACTTAGTTCTTATTCTCAAGAACTGTGAGGCAAGTGTATGTGTAAACACGTATATGCATTAGTATGAGTCATAGTCCATACATTTACATGGAGTGTCCTGGGGCAGTGAATGGGCACCCAGCTTCTCAGTGGTTGAGGGGAGAAAGTGTTATGATGCAAAGTTTTTTGGCAAAGTTGACAACTGATCTAAAACCAAGAGGAAAGGAAATATATATTTTTTAAAACAGGAGAAGCACGAAAATGGCATTTTAGAATTAGGATACAATATTTGCATAGGAATGAGGAACGTAAATGTTAGGTAGGAAGTTAGACATGAGTGGCTGGAGCGGGGCTTGCCCTGGGGTCCTGGACAGGGGTCGGGCCAACACTGCCTTCAGACCCCCTCTCTACGGGCAGCCAGCAGGCAGGTTCGGAGCCAGCCGGTTCTTGGCACAAGCTGAGAAGGAAACAACATGACCTCATGCCACTGTGACCTTACTAGGGCCCTGGACTAATTATAACAAAATTTGCATTTCAGTCTTGACCCCACATCCCATGAGTTTTTCTGTATACATTATGGGTAAAGGCATGCCCAGAAGAAAGACAGTTTCTGTCAATCATCCCTGAAAGCAAATAAAAGTCTCCACCAATAAAATCCTTCTTTTAAACCCAGGAGTTGGGGGCCACGTGCTCTGCAAGCAGGCCCTTGCCATTCCCTTTTCCCTCCCCTTCCTCCCCAGACACGTATACCCCAACTGCTAAGGGACCTCATGAGATCTGCAACCAGGGGAGCAATGGCAGCTACAGCTCATCCCGGGCTTACTCCCTGAGCCTGTCTCCAAGGCCCTTTTTCTTTGACTCCCGCCATTGTCTCTCTCGACTGGCCTGGTCCTCTTTGGAATTTATCTTCAATAAACCCCATTTTGCTTTATTTTTGTTGATCTTAAAATCTTTTCTCTATGGATGAAAAGAACTGAGGTCCTAGCTGGTAATTCTAATTGGTAACAATAGTAAGCATGGTATATTTGATGAGGGGAAGATGGTTCGGGTAAAATTGGTGTATATTTAGTTAAGTAGAGGGTGTGCAGGAGACAGCTGATCAATGATTCTCTCTCATCATTGATGTTTCTCTCTCTCTCTCTCTGAAGTCAATAAAAATATATTTAAAATTGATGTATATTTAGTTTAGATGTTATCATTGGTGATACAGAATCTCTGGTAAGAAAGTGAAATGTTCAGATTTGAACTTAAAGCATATCACTTTGGTGGCAATCATTGCAGAAGATGGAGAAAAGTGGCACTCATGTGCTGGGGTCCAGCCCCAGCAGGTCCAGGGGTCCCCAAAGGTGTGGACGGAGTCGGCGAAGAAGGAAGGACACGGAGACAGCGTTCAGTTGATCAGCAGCCTAGCCAGGATCTCCAGCCAAGTTCTGGTCTTGATCTCCAGAGAGGCTCTGCTCAGGTTCTCCAGTCAGGTTCAGTCACTAGGTTCTAGTCAGGCTCTCCTGCCAATCTCCGCAGTCAGGTTCAGTCCAGGATCCCCTGCCATGCTCTCTCGCCAGGCTCCGCCTCGAGGCTCCGAGGCCAGTCCCGGTCCAGGGTCCTCCAGCATGCTCTCGCCAGCGAAGTTCTTCTGTCCGTAGAGAACGTTCTGTGTAGGTTCTGTGCCTAGGCTCTGTCTCTCTTGGTCCTGTCTTCCAAGCCCTGTGTTCTCAGTTCTGTGTTCTGAGTTCTGTCTTTTGCTGTCTTGTTGCAACTGTATTTATACCAGTTGATTCAATCCTATCAATCTCTATTACAAAGGTTAGGGTGTTTCTTATCTCAATTCCAGGGAGTAAAGATTATGTAGTTTAAGCATGATTGTTCGTAGTTAAAGGGATTAATTACCCGCCTGGCACTTAGTTGAGGGGTTTTATTCCCTCCCTAACTTCAGGGGAAAATCCCTACCTGGGGATTCAACCTTTCTCGGAGAGGTGACCTTGGTTAAAACACAGTGCCAAGAAGGTGAGCAAACATATTAAGAACCGTATGCCATATATGCCAGGTCCCTTGAAACAGCAAGGATGGACCGGCTCCCGGCACTCATGCATATGTATGTACATAGGTGTGTGTGTGTGTGTGTGTGTGTGTGTGTGTGTGTGTGCACGTGTGCTTGCACATGTGTGTAAATGGAAATGCTTAGAAAAAAGCTATACCCAGAGAGGAAGCTGAGTAAGACTAGCTAGATGAGAAACGGGGATAAACTTATAAATTACAGCTATAAATAAGTACTAATTTTGAATTAAATAAAAGGCTTACGTATTTATACAAATTCACATTTCCTCAGGGATGTTTGCAAACTCAAAGCATCTAGCATTGTTAATATGTGTACACATATGTCACTAGATAGAACATTTGTTGGTTCACAACACAAAAATTCAGTGTGGATCTCAGAACCATCTGTCATAGCTTGGCTAGTTGGTGTTAGGAAATTAGCAGATTTTAAGGCAGCTGAAGAGTGAGAGGCTGAAATAATGTAGAATGGTATTCCCAAGATCGGAAAGCACAGCTTTTTATTTTTTCCTGTTCATGACCACTGTTTATTTCTGGTTAAGCCTCACTCATTGCTGAGTACGTGATCAAAGACACAATGTAAGAAAGTAGGCAAATATTACCTCCGGTTTCCTTTCCTGCTTCCCTGTTCCTGTCTGTTATGTGCCAATATCTGCCAGGCTGCATGCGACATGCTGGGGGTAGCCAGAAGACTAAGACAAAGATCCTGACCTCATGAAACTCAATTTCTCAAAGAGGAAGCAGACAGGATAAGGACTAATTATAATGCAATTTAATAAGTACTACAAGAATAGCATGAGCCAAATTCTGGGACAACAGTGAAAAGAACAATTAATTATTGCTGCCCTGCAGCATTGTGGGAGTTTTCACAGAGGAGGTGACATCTGACCTGGCTGTTGAAGGATGGACAAGATTTTGCCTTGTTAGGAGATATGTCATCAGGGAATTGCAGGCCTCAGACAGACCACATTTCCTTGCTATTGAAAAAGAGCTGACTGAGTTTGTGTTCAATGACTCAAAAATTTGAGGACATATGTTAATGCTGAAGCAGACTAAATAAATCCTATAATTACATTAAAAACTTGGACCTAAGTCTGGTTATAATGCTGATATGGGAAAAGAAAGGAGAAATAATATTTGTTTATTGCTACTATTTACCAAGTCCATAATAAAGCTGGTCTCAATTAATTCCAAAGTCAACAACGTAGGCACTACTTATTTTTTTAAGAGAAAGAGGAAGGGAGAAAGAGAAACATTGATTTGTTGTTCCATTTATGCGTTCATTGGTTGGTTCTTGTATGTGCCCTGACAGGGATCAAAACCGCAATTTTGGTGTGTAGGGATGATGCACTAACCAGCTGAGCTACCAGGCCACTGTGTTTATTCTTTCTTTTTTTTCCTTTTTACCTTTTTGTTTAGAGTATTACATATGTCTCCTTTTGTTTACTCATTTTAAAGACAGGAAAAATGCTCAAGGTCACACAACACTAATAGCCAGTATTTGGACCTGGATCTTCCTGACTGCAAAAGTCAATGTAATTTGCGTTGCATGCTGTTGCCTCTATGCACCTATCTTGAGTATACAATATACATGTACACACAAATGCATAGTATTAGAAACCAAAAAATATATAGACCAGAAAAGAGCATGAAAGGAAGTTGTTCATTCTTTCATCTTCCAGGAACTCTAAACATAAATACAAACATAAATACATATATATAAGTGAATACACACATATCTTATTTATGTTCTTTACCATAGCATGCACCAATGTTGTAGAAATAGTTTTGCCCACTAACGTAAGTGCTTTGGGAATAAAATATATTATGCTTTTTAAAAATAAATGGTTTACTAGGAAATAACTTTGAAAATTTATATCAATGGACGTTGCAGGCCTAATCCTGGCTTGAGCTGGGCTCTTTTGTTTTATTTTGGTACAAAATATCAGTGGGACAGCCTGTGCTGGTGCAAGACTCAGCCCATCCCTGAATCATTTTCCTGAGAGGCTTTCAACACACAGCTCACTTACTGTTTACTAACACTTACAAGTGTGAAAATCTTTCATGTCAACAGGTTGGGGATCTGGCTGCTGAGTCGATGGAGGCATTTTGTTGACTTCATAGGGTTTTCACAAAGGAGATCAAAGGGGTGCATTATGTTTCAATACATAACTTTACAGGACAGATGGAATCCACCTTGAAAGACCCATGACACTTAAAGCCATATTATCAAAAGTTTCAGACACTAAAACCATTAGCTTGCTCGAACCTTATCCTCACTCTGTCAGCACTTTTTAGCTTCATTTATAGGGAGTGGACAATCCAATTTGAATTTTAACTACTGCCAAAGTTCAAGCCTGGGTGAGAAGGACGGCCACGGGAATGCGGGTTGTTCCAGTGATGTGCCAGTTTGGTATGTAGACTTGCTCTCTTGAACGGTGATATCAGACTAATGACTAAATTACTCTATTGAACTAAAAATTTACCTACTCATAACTTTTGGAAAGAATTTCAGAACTTAGACTAGTATTTGGGTAGGTGGGAGCTTCACCTACAGGAATACTTTTCTCTGATGAGAAAAGAGCATGAGAGGACGTTGTTCATTCTTTCATCTTCCAGGAACTCCAAAGGAGTTCTGCTCCTGCCCACATCTAACACAGGGTCCACACACATGACCTTTGCACTCCCCCCACTCAAGCCTTGAAACAAATTGCAGTTACAAATGTGGGTGGTGTACCTGAATGCCCGTTTTTTGGTTTTTGTGTGTGAGTTTTTTCTTCTTTATCAGTGAAAATAATTATTTCTGGGCATCCAAACCATTAACTATTAAAACTTGTCAACAATCTTGTTCTGTAAAAACCATTTAAATATATATAGTAATAAAAAATTACTATATATATTTACTATGTATAAATCGAGATATTTAAAAGATCTTGCTGTTTGATTGATTACATGGGTGTTTAACCTAGTGTTTGAAAATACTTTTAAATGTGATTAAGTCCTCATTGCTTTAACATATACAAAGTCACAATACTTTATTATCTTTTACATATACTATCATTTTAAGCAGTGCTGCAATGTCCAATCTTTCTATAATGTGATACTTCAAGTTACACAATTTTGCTCTTACTTCAAAATAAGTAATTGAGTTACACATTTTCCCAAACAAATGCTATATTTGTTCATTTCTTCATGCTAATCTACTTATCAACTCACTAGACTAAAACAATTATATACCACTTAAAAAGTAAATAATGTGAATGCATATGGCATTACACTGATTAAGTATGCAACCATTTAAAGTCTATAAATTACATGTCTGGCATTTGGGAGACAGCTTTGTCTTTCAAAACTATTTTTTCCAGTAATATGCATAGGCTGTCTTTATGCTTGATACATTTCCTAACACTAACATAAAAATTGGCTACCATAAACCCTATTGAGATGTCGTAAGTTTAGTTTGCTTTAAATAGTTTACCTTCTGGTGTTTTTAGAAACCCGCTTCCCCTCACCCCCAATCTTGAGCATTCATTAGGAGCAAATTAATTTTTTCCTGTTAATATATGGTCCCGCCCCAGCACACTGCCAGGCATATTCTGTAATTAGCATTTAAACCTGTAATGGAGCCGTCTCGTTCGCCTGCTCACAGTGTCAGCCTTTGAAGACTGTATTTCTCCACCTGGGTTGGGGCGGGGGGGGGGGGGGGATGGGGCTGAGGGGGGGGCCTTTAAGAGCAGCAGAGGCAAAGGCGTCACCCATCCAGCAGGTGTGGAGGCAGGAGAAGGCCCGTCTCCCTTTGTTGGCAGCTCTGAAGGCGCAGGTGTGGAACACAGCCGCAGCATCCTTTTTGATAGTTCGGCGTTTCTGTGTCAGGTGGGGACAGCTACACTAAATCTGAAGGGGAAACCCTCTCATAACTTTGTTGTCTAGTCTCAGGAGCATAAAACAGATTTTTTTTTTCCTGACTGGTTTTAAAGCTGAAAAGATTGGTGTGGCTTTACCTGTCAAGCTTATAGGTAGGAGTCTTGTTTTAACTTGACCACAAAAACAGATACAGTTTATTCCTTATTTAAAAAAAAATAAACATGAAACGGTTCTAAATAGGGCACTAGATATTTCTAGCGTTTAGCCAGGAGCTCTTGAGCAAAGCGAATGCTTGGCCCTAGTTGGAAAACATAGCACCTTTAAGATACTTCTAATTGTTTAGGTCCTTTGAGTTTATGCTATAATTGTGCTGTGTTTTTTATCACACCATGTCACTTTAAATTAAGATGTATGTAGCACCAGGTCAGAGGCACTGAAGGAAATCTCCCTTTAAAACACAGGCATGATCTCTGGTATGCCTTGGCCTACCTGGCTCCCATCCAGCTGTCACTTCTGCGCCACGATTCAGTCTGATAATGTTAACCAGCTGTTGATTCAAAACTCCATCACTGCTGGAGTTCACTGCAGGCTTTTTGGTTCTTTCTGAAACAGCCAAAAACAATATAATAATCATTTTTATATTCTTTAAAAAATATTTTCAATTGATCTTACAGAGAGAGAGGGGAGGGAGGAAGGGAGAGAGAAACATCAATCCCGCAACCTGGGCACGTGCCTTAACCAGGGATCAAACCAGCCACCTCTTGGTGTACGAAATGATGCTCCAACTGATTGAGCCACACTGGCCAGAGCTGATTTTATATTCCTTATGCCCAAATATGTCATTGCTATTCTGCAATCCAGTGGAAAAGTACATCTACTATGTTTTGAATTATTTTCTTGCCTGAACATGACTCAAATGGAAAAATAACTCTTACATTTGCATCTTGTGGGAAAAGTATCAGGAAGGTGCTAGGGCTCCACGGTACCAACCTGTGACAACACCGATTTTCCTAACTAGGTATCATATGTTCTTTCTCTCTCAACCATGAGTAAAGGCCACATGGCTCAACAAATGTCAATAATTTGTCAAACTAGAAAGCATTTGTCTCTCCAAATTAAATCCAGGATCTTTTAAGTCACCAAAACTGGTAGTAAGGTGAAGACATTTTATTAAAGGATTTTAAAATATCCTTTGCATGTTTTTAATGTTAAACCTTGTCTATGACAAAAATTAAATAGTTAGTACTCTAATAAAAATTTACATGTAAAGAACCACATACACTGGTATATGATAAGAGCTACTATTTATTTAGTACCTACTTTGTATCAACTAGCTCCTTTCATCTTTATATCAAGGATTAGTCAAAGTAAGATAAAATTTAAAATGAGAAAATTTTAAGTAACTTGCTGTCACCAAGCTAACAAGTGACAGATGAAATTTAAATCCAGACCCACCTGATTCTCAAACAGCTGCTCTTTCTACCATAACATATGCTTCTCAGTATAGAAAAAAATGTTAAAGAAAAAGAGAATCGTATAATATGGTCTTGGAATTAATTACATTTTCAGATTAGAGTACATTCATTAAAAAAAATCTGTGTTGGCTTGATTGAATTTATTACCAAAAAATTTCTGACACACACACACACACACACACACACACACTTGTTTTAAGAGAGTTAAAATTAAAAAAAACAATTGAATTGTTGACATTATAATGCACACTTCCCATGTGCTTGACATGGACAATTTCATTCAATTATCACACCAACCCTGTGGAGTAGATACTGTAATTATTATTCCCACTAGAGGCCCGGTGCACAAAAATTGGTGCACTCGGGAGGGGGAGGGGGCTCAGCCCGGCCTTTGCCCTTTGCCCTCTTGCAGTCTGGGACCCCTCGGGGGATGACCACCTGCTGGCTTAGGCCCGCTCCCCGGAGGATTGGGCCTAAGCTGGCAGACAGACATCCCTCTGGCAGCCCGGGAGTCCTCAGGGGATGTCCACTTGCCAGTGGGGAGCAGGCCTAAGCTGCAGTCGGACATCCTTAGCACTGCTGAGGAGGCAGGAGAGGCTCCCACCACCACCACTGTACTGGCAGCCATCAGCCTGGCTTGTGGCTGAGCAGAGCTCCCCCTGTGGGAGCGCACTGACCACCAGGGGGCAGCTCCTGCACTGAGCGTCTGGCCCCTGGTGGTCAGTGTGCGTCATAGTGACCAGTCATTCCCAGTGGTTCTGCTGTTAGGGTCAGTTTGCATATTACCCTTTTACTATATAGGATAGAGGCCTGGTGCATGGGTGGGGGCCGGCTGGTTTGCCCTGAAGGATGTCCCAGATCAGGGTGAGGGTCCTGCTGGGGTGCCTGGCTAGCCTGGATGAGGGGCTGATGGCTGTTTGCAGCTGGTCACACTCCCTTCAGGGTGGGGGTCCCCACTGGGGTGCTTGGCCAACCTGGGTGAGGGGCTGATGGCTGTTTGCAGGCTGGCCACACCCCCTTTAGGGTGGGAGATCCCCACTGGGGTGCCTGGCCAGTCTGGGTGAGGGGCTGAGGGCCATTTTCAGGCTGTCCAAGTTCCCCCGGTGACGGAAGCTCCCAGCCCCTCCTTTTCTTTCTTTCTTTTTTTTAATTCTGGGATTTATTTACCTTCTATAATTAAAACTTTGTAGCCTGGAGTGGAGCTCAGAGCCACCCGGGAGGGAAGCTTGGTTTCCTCCATCGCCAGGGGAAACCCAAGGCTCCAGCTCAGTGGCCACGGCCTGCTGAAAGCAGGTATCTGGGGTTTATTTACCTTCTATAATTGAAACTTTGTTGCTTTGAGTGGAGCTCAGAGCCCGCAGCGGCAGGCGGGAAGCTTTGCTTCCTCCATCACTGGGGCAACCAAGCCTCCTGCTTGCTCCAGCTCTGTGGCTGCCGGCCGCCATCTTTGTTGGCAGTTAATTTGCATATAGCTGCTCTGATTGATGGGTGGGCATGGCTTAAGGCGTAGTGAAGGCACGGTCAATTTGCATGTTTGTCTTTTATTCGTGTAGATTATTCCCATTTCCCACAGATGAATACACTGAAGTCTAATAATTTAACAAGCAAGCAGAAAAGCCAGGTTTCAAACCTTGCCTCTGACTCCAGAAACCAGGCTCTATCTACTGCATGCTAGCTTTACTTTTGGGTGATTTTTATGAATCTGAATATAAAGGATTCACAGGTTTTGGGGTTAAATTTATACTGAGCCCAGGATATATTTTAACTAAATTTAATAGGAAGTGTACGTGTGTGTGCGCGATTGGCCACTGTCTCCCAAAATTTCAGGAAAAGTAAGAGCAGTTATTTAAGGATTCTGTGTAGTTATTGAAGTTTTACTGTATCTTAAATCTTACCACTGGAAAAAAAAAAGGTTGGTGTGATAATTGAATGAAATTGTCCATGTCAAGCACATGGGAAGTGTGCATTATGTCAAAAATTCAGTTTTGTGTTTTTTTTTTTTTTAAATTTTAACTCTCTTAATACAAGTGTATCAGCTTTGGTGAATACTGTGTGTATAATTTTGGGCAGAATTTGGCTGGATGAGAAATTGTTATCCTTATATTCCCTGTGCTAAGATTCTACTGATAAATATTACTGTGTGGTCTGCTTTCCTATTACTTTTGTGGTTATTTTGTTTTGGCCATTCCTCCAAGTATTTTTACTCTTTTTAGTGTATCAGAAGAGTATGTAGAAAATAAACCTAATTCAAAGATGTATTGGTGAGCTCAAGTGAGTTAACAATTGTAAACTGACAAACATTGTATCTTGCCTACAACAGAGGCTTAATAAATGTTTGCTTCCGACTTTTTATTAAACACAGCATTCCCTACTAATTGGAGCTTACTTTATATCCTGAATTATTTTTCCATTTTGTTTTTGTATCCTTCACAGTATGGCTATCAATTCTATTATACTAGGTCAATTGATTATCATGAAAGTTACTGCAAAAATAGTAACTTTAGTCAAGATGACATGTAACTTCTTAATCTAGGTCACCTTGTTAAGCATTTCTTCCTAATCTTAAACACTCTCTTTGGCTGACCCTGCATATTATATTTAGCCAGGTTTCAGTCTTTGTTATAGAGTTTAGATCCAAACTCCTATTAATGAATTTCATTACATCTATATAATAAAAGCCTAAGTGACGGTTATGGTGGAATGACCAGAACAACCAGTCGCTATGATGTGCAGTGACCACCAGGGGGCAGACGCTCAACACAGGAGCTGCCCCCTGGTGGTCAGTGTGCTCCCATAGGGGGAGCACTGCTCAGCCAGTAGCTGGGCTCACGGCTGGTGAGCACAGCACTACCGAGTGGCGACAGCAGGTGCAGCAGGCTAGGATGAGTGCGAGCCATGTGGCGCCCGGCACGGATTCGGGCTCCTCCCTGGCCACCTGCCATCTGGCACACTGCTACATCCCCTGAGGGGTCTCAGACTGCAGGCTTAGGCCCAATCCCGGTGCCGTTCTCTGTAGAAGGCAGTCAGTCTAAACAACTCAGTGACTCAGGGAAGCACAGGGAACTCAGGGTGAGCCTGCCTCCAAGCTTGTCTCACCCACTCGATGGTGTCTGCAGGACAGACCGTGGTGGCCCAGTCCGTGCACGTGCAACACCTGCTGAAGCTCAAGCAGCAGGCTGTGCAGTAGTAGAAGGCTATCCAGCCACAGCTGGAAGTCAGACATCCCATGAGGGGTCCTGGACTTTGGGAGGGCACAGGCTGGGCTGAGAGACCCCTCCCCCATGTATGAATTTCGTGCACTGGGCCTCTAGTATTAACATAAAGCACTGCTAAGCCTAGTGCATCTGTTACTGCAATTGCTAAGTCTAATGTGAATGTGTTTAAGCACGTATGCATGTTTCTCCACTCGAATCTGCAATATTTTTATATCATTAAAAATAACACTATAATTTGTTTTTCATAGGCAAGTAAACTTTAAAGAACATTATGTGCCTCATAGGCGTTTGGAAGTTAGCTGAATTGTGAGTTTTTGAGATAATTTTTTTTTTCTTTTAGACTGTTCTTCAATGCTTCTTTTGAAAATATAATTATTTGTTCTTTTCTCAGATGTTCAAGATACTTGAAAAGCAACAAGTTAAACTAAAGTATATTGTTTTATATTAAATAAGTTATTGTATAAAGTTATATATAAAACAAAAATGCCTTCAACTACTCTGCTCTGTAACCATTGCTAAAGAGTAGGCTAGATATACCAAACCGAGCATATCTTTTTATATTTATAATTTCTTTATGTGACTCAAGACCCAAATAAGTTTAACACATTGTGATTAATTGATACAATGCTTAAATCTCTTTTTATCTCAGGTTCCATTTCCATCCTTTGCAATTAATTTCTTTAGTGTTTTTTGAGATATAATTGACATATAACATTGTATACATTTAAGGTGTACAATGTGTTGATTTGATACACTTACATTTTGCAAAATGGTTACTGCTAACACCTCCATCATGTCACATAGTTACTGGTTCTTTTTTGTGGTGAGAACATTTAAGATCATCTCTCCTAGCAACTTGCAAACATATAATATGATATTATTAACTCTAAACACCATGCTGTATATTAGATCCCCAGAATTCATTCATTCTATAATGAAGTTTGTGCCCTTTGACCAACACCTCCACATACCAACAGCTTGAATACAGAATAAACAACATTCCACACACTAAGGGTTACGCTTGTACTAAAATTCAAGTTTTCATATTTTGCCCTTACAGGGGAACTATGAACCCCAATTCTGTTGATAATATTATTTATTTTGTGGCGAGTGAAAAGATTCTTATGACTTTCGATTATTGCCATTTGAGATTCTATAAATTTAATTGAGACAGAAAGTGCAAGAAAAGTTAGATGACTATGGAATGAAATCTGGACCTAATAGGTGGGCTTTTAACCTGAGGACTCCATATGAAGTGATTGTGAGGTTGGACTGGGAAAAGGTCAGGCTCCTAACTATTGTGTTTTGTCTAAAAAACAAACAAACCCAACCCAATCTTTATAATCAATAGTTTCTAAAAATATATTTTGATATTTATTAGTTCAACTTTAAAATAAATACAGATGACTCAGTAGAAGAGAAAGCCCATTAAAACAAGTAGGGGCACACGGGGATTTAAGAAGATATCGCTAATGAAATACAGAGCTTCGGCACTGTGAAAAAATTAAGACTTGGGCCAAGAATCAAAGAGGAGCTCAATAGCCGCCAGAAGGCGTTTTTATAGTCTGGGATCAAGGAGGTTTCATCTGCTGAAGTGTCGAGGACTAGTAATGGTCTGTTAATCTACGAGGTGCTTTTATATTGTTTTCTTTGCAATTTCTGAGACTGTCAAAGCTTAAGAGTAAGAGGTTGTAGGCTGGAAATCAGATGTGGTCTAGATGCAAGGTGTCCCACCTTATGGCAGCACATGAGATGTTCGCAGGGCGTGGAATGCTTTTAGGATTCCCTTAAAGGTTAAAGATGTTAAACACCCTCAGTCACTTCAATCACATTCTAGGAACAAAACTGAGAGAGAGAGAGAGAGAGAGAGAGAGAGAGAGAGAGAGAAAGAGAGAGAGAGAGAAGATCCAAAGTCACAGTCGACTTTTCAGTTTTTTGAATTGAGAGTAACAATTGCATATAGAATTTTTTGAATACATGACATTTGATTCTTCTATACGAAGTGACCTAAGTGGCCAGTATAAACTGGGTACATATTTGCATATTATTCAATTTGAACGTTTATGGAGAAAGCTAGGCTCTTCATAATAAATGCTGATGTTTTAAAACTGGAATTTGATCATCTTAATGAAATTTTGAATGCAGTGGTGCCACAACTTACCAGGGGCTCATTTCTCAAGTTTGAGCATGCAAAATCACAGGGAGCCAAAATTATGCTTGAAAATTCCTCTCTGCTCCACAGGTACTGCAAGCATACCTGGCTTTATGTAAACACCCTTATAAGTATGTATGTTCACGTTAAAATATAATACCTAACAAATATGTAAATTATAATTGTACAGTATATAAAATTTCAATTGTAACTTATTATCATTGCTAAATTGTTTGAGCAAGTTAAATATGCATCTGAAGAAACTATTTTATCAAGAAAAACCAATTAATTATCTGATAAAATGAAAGGAAAATGTCAGTGTTGCAGGAATGTACAGAATATAAACATTATCTTGGTGTGGTTAACACAGAGTAAGAGTTTGTTGATTAATTAAGCTTTAACCACTGGTCTCAGCAAGACAGTCCTCTACAAAACCACCCAGTGGCTTTGAAAAGATGAGGTCAACAATGGGATCTATGAGCTTTGCTTGTGAACATTCTCAATTCTGTCATCTCCTTTCTGTTTTAAAGTTGAAAAAGCATAAAGTAAAATCTGGCAATTAAAGGATGACCTACTAAGAATACTTAAAATTTTAATGAAAAGCAAAACTGGAAATGTCGCTATAGTTTCCTTACTTTTACTTTCCCCTTATGACATGTCTATAAACACCTCCCACCTTGGAAATGATCATCACTAACAAGAGTCATGCTTTTTATTAGCTAACTAGAAAAAATACACCCCCCCCCCCATTTTACTTAAGAATACGTCATGGCAGGAAGATGGGTGGGCTAAATTTAAAAAATACTTAGAAAATTAAGAAAAACATTTTTATATTTTAGATATATTACAAACATGTCTAAATGTCAAGTATGTTACAAATACTATAGTAATCTCTTTTACTATTGGCTGTTTTTTAGAAATGATTTTAGCTGTCACTTCAGGAAATGGTGTTTATATGACAAATTGTCTCTTTTAAATCAGGATGAGATAAAGGCAGCTGTAGGCTTAGGTTTGAGTCTGGGCTCTGCACACAATGCAGAATGTTTATGCCTCTCTGAGAGGAGATTGTGAAGATTAAATAAAAAATAACCTGTGAAAGTTTGTTATACACCTTAAATCACTTTAAATTCAGGGTTTGGAGGCAGTACTGCACAGTGCAGAATCAGAACTTCTTGTCACACAGTTAAATCTTAGAACCCCAGCTCTTCAACCAACTCTGTGTCAGCTTTCCTTCCCAATTTGCCTAACCTCTTTAAACTCTAGATTATTAGTCAGTAAAATGAACATAATAACAGTATGTATCAAATGAAGAGGTAAAGATTAAATGAAATAATGCATGTAAAACGTATGGTCTAAATCCGTGAAGCCCAGGGAATGCTTTCTAAGAGGAACTGGGATGGACTTCTTTACTTTGTTAACGTCTGGTGTGGTGTGTGTGTGTGTGTGTGTGTGTGTGTGTGTGTGTGTGTGTGTGGTAGAGGCTGGGGAAAATAAATAACCAATCTTAAAGTGAGATGAGTTATAATAGTTCAAATTTTATTGAAGTCTTTTACCAGAAAGTGATATCTTGCCGTGGCTAGGATATTTTTTACATATGGAACCTGTGCCCTACAATTAATCAACATATTCACAAATTGCTCATCACAGTTGCCTATCTACTGTGAAAAAAATAATACCTTTCCTGTTAAGACATGAAAGCTGTATAAAATCTAAACATATTAACACAATTCAAATATATTGTCACTTGTTAATAAGCCCAATCGTTTATTGTGGATTAAAAAAATTTTGTACAAATAAACCAATACTTAGAATTGAAAGTAAAGTATAAAGAGGAACATTTATCTAATCTCCTCATGAACTTTAACAAGTACTCTTTTTTTGCTTAATGTATACACACTACACATTTTAAAATTCAAGAAAGTTTTTTTTACATACAATCATAAATTTACTTATAAGCATGTATGACATAGAAGGCTTCTACATGCTTGCTATTAAGTTTTTATTTTGGATCCTCCTCAGGTTTCTAGAATATATGTACTTGGCATTACATAAGACTGAAAATTTGTTTATTGCATCATGCTACTTAAAGGGAAACTTTCATGGAGAAAAGGAATTAAGTAGATTATGTTGAAAGCTCAAGTGTTTGGTTAATTTTATTGTGATTGTTACAATTTCTTAAATGGCAATTGGAAGTCAGCCTGGGGAGGAGGGTGAGGGTGAGGTGGAGGAGTTAATGGGGGGAAAAAGAGGGACATCTGTAATACTTTCAACAATAAAGATAAATTTTTAAAAAAGTTGTGGTGTAGTATAATCTTATGAGTCTATTTTATTTCATGTTTTATAGTTGAATCTAGGAGTAACATTCAATCTATTCAATTAGCATGATATAAATTATTATATAGATCAAAACTTTAAATGCCTTACCATTTTCTCTAGATATATTAAAACTAGAGGCCCAATGCACGAAATTCGTGCAAGGGGCTTGGCCCTTGCAGCCATGGCGGCTTGCCTCAGCCCTCACAGCTCTAGCTTCATTTGGAAAGTCGTCTGGAAGGACATCTGGAAGGTCATCCGGCTGTCCGGTCTAATTAGCATATTATGCTTTTATTATTGTAGATATATTACTACTTATCAAGTTATTTAAGTTGAAGTGTAACATATAACTTCTAAAACATTTGAGTCCAAACTATTGAAAACTATGGAATCATTTTAGAAGCTGTTAATATAGCCTTTACATTTTATGTGGCTTTTACTAAATCATTTTTCATGTAGATGATGCCCTGATTGGTCATGGAAACACTCATACTACAAGGGCAAGTCGTCAAGCAGCACACACAGTTGGCTTTGTGTTAAGCACCGGGCTGAATTGGTTTCCCTGAGCCTTGCAAAAGGCCAGGTCCTTTCCTCAGAGGAGGGCCTGCAAGTTAACCATTACCTGTCAGTAACCACATCCGCGTCTTCCTTCTCTTCACAACTGCATTGGTTCTTAGTTGACTTACAGCTTCTATAATGAGAGAATTCTTTTAACATCAATGATATGTTAATGGGACTTAATTTTTTCTCATATTCTGCTGAATCTAGGGCAATTAAATTAAAATTATTTTCTAATTCTTCCCATTCTTTTTCCAACATTTATATATAACCTATCTCTATCATATATGTGAGTTGGCCCAAAAAATGTATACCCACTTTAACAGCTGATAACTCACTTAATTTTCATGCTTAACTGATTTGAAATGATGGGTGAAGCCAGACTAAGTTTTGAACAAAGAAAATTTATCCTAACATGCCACTAGACATTTTTTTATGGGGACACATAAGCGATAAAGTTTACTGTGCACAACTGGCAACAGTGGATGAATTGAGGGCACACAAATTCCCAACAAAATGATTATGGATGTTTGCGATTTCATTGCTTTGCATTATCAGCAGTGACTGGATCAGAATGGTCATCAGTTTGAAAACAGGCATTGACAAAAAAATTATTCATTTCTGTAGATTCTTTTAAATTTTGAAAATGAACTGTATGTTAATAAGCACTGACTTTTATTGTTGATTTGTGTTTTCTGCATAAATGATTATGTCATCTGCAAACAAAGACACTTTTATGTCTTCCTTCCCAATATGTATAGCTCTTGTTTCCTTTTTTTGTCATATAGCATTAGCTGGTAGTTTCAGTACAAAGTTGAAAAGACCTGGTGAGAGGAGACACCCTTGCCTGGTTCTTGATCCTAATGAGAATGCTTCAAGTGTCTTACCACTAAGGATGACGTTAGCTGTAGAGCTAAGTTGAGGAAGTTCCCCGCCAGGACAAGGAGGTACTCAAAAAGTAATGAGGACATGTCAAAAGGATATAGGAACATAAAAATAAACAATGATAGAAATAAGATATTTAAAGAATAAAATAATAATCTATGAGTACAACTGTTTAAACAAATAAATAACCAACAAACAAAAAAGGGAGAAAAAAACCTTTTGCTTATGGTAGAATACCAACTAATAAATTCTGAAGGAATGAAGGAATTGGACAATGTTCCTTCTGTATTCATCACTGCTAATCTAGCAAACTCATCAATGTACACTAAGCTCTTAGATAAAAGTTTGATGAAAAAGAGGCACTTTTTATTCCTAAATGTATACCTAAGGCAGAGGAATAATCCTAGTCCCACCGCAAAAAATCTGCTCCTTAAAAGATGCTGCTGCATGTTCTCTTCAAAAAGAAACAGTGTCTCACCCGGCAGGTGTGGCTCAGTGGTTGAGCATCGACCCATGCACCAAGAGGTCGCCAGTGTGATTCCTGGTCAGGGAACATGCCCAGTTGGCGGGCTGGATCCGGTGGGGATCTGCAGGAGATGGCCAATCAATGTTTCTATCTCTTTCCCCCTCTCCCTTCTCTCTCTCTCTCAAAATAAAAATCAATAAAAACATAAAAAAGAAATAATGCCTCTTTAAGAGCACTCCAGCTCTGAACCTCTTTTCTCAGAGAAAATTTTCCCTTCACCTTAGATTTTAGTGCTATTTTTTAAGCTTTAAATTTCCCTGTAATGTCTTGTCTGGAGGACTCTCTTTACACTGAAGGGACAGTTACCATTATTATTATTTCACTGTAGAGGTTAATCCTGAATTGTAGGTTAGTGGCTGGGGCATTTTTAGAAAGGCTGTATTTTGGCAGAAACGTTAACCACAACTATTTTGAGTTTTTCTTTTAATTTCAAGGACCAAATAAGACCCAAACAGAGTAAATGCTATCAAGTACTTGTTTATTCTTTAGAAGGCAAACTCTTAGAGGGTAGGGCCCTGGATTTTTAAAGACATTCTGAAGTATGTAATGATTATGAATGGATTGTGGTGAAATATTTTACATTATAAAAGAAATGGCCACATCTGAAATGCCTTTATTTAATCATTGAGCTGGTGAGCGGAAAAAAAAACTGACAAATTATGAGCACTCCACTTATTCTATAAACACAATATACAACTGTGCACTATAGGTGCTTAATTAATATTTGATAAATGAGTAGCTGCTCTAATAGTATAAACAATTGTTGCCACTTGTCTGATCTGTATATAAACACTCTCATATTCCTTCTCTTCATTTCTTATGTTTCTCTTAATTTTAGATGTCATAGAAAAACAGAGGGTCAGAAAAGAAAGGCTATAGGGATAGGTTATGAGTTATAGTTCTGGAGGGGAGTCTACAAAATAGTCAATGTCATATAAGAGGCCATGTTAGCTGAAGAGTACGCAGTTGTGATGTGCGATCAATAGGTTTCACTCTTTCTTGTGGTAAAATGTATAAGCTATAGCTACTGCTTGAAAATGTGACCTCGTTTCATCAGTCTGGAATTAGTGGAAATCTTGGTTCTGGTAAGGCCTTGATTTTAATTTCTAGTTTTTAATGGTGTCCTGAAATTGTGTGTGTGTGTGTGTGTGTGTGTTTTTCTGTTTTCTTCAGTACTTTATTAAGCACTAGAGGCCAGGTGCATGAAATTCATACACGGGTGGGGTCTTTAGGCCTGGTCGGTGATCAGGGCCAATCTGTGGGGTGACCAGCAGGGCAATCAGGGGGCCCCTGCTGGCACCTGCCTTGGCCAGCCTGGGGCCTGCAAGCTGGGGGAAGCTCCTGCATTGAGTGTCTGCCCCCTGGTGGTCAGTGCATGTCATAGCAACCATTCGTTCAGCTGGTTGTTCTGCTGTTCAGGTGATGTGCATATTAGGCTTTTATTATATAGGATTAGGAATGGCTAAATCACTGGTTCTACCACAATGTTACTTTAAACTAGACACATCTTTCTGATTTTATAACTAGAAAACTTTATTGAAATTATGTTTTATTTAATACTATATTTATGTTAAGCATACTCTATAGGTATTGTCTGTGTATGAAGCATGGGCATAAAAAGTGTGCATGAACAGAAAAGTCCCATAAAATAATCCATTTATCCCTCTATCTATCTATCTATCTATCTATCTATCTATCTATCTATCTATCTTTCTATCATCTCTTCCAAGAAATATATCTTTGGTTACTAATAGTTTAAAAAGTAACAATGGGAGTGGTTTGCTTTCAAATAGCCCTATACTTTGTTTTTTTTAGTAACTTAGATACAGAAATTTATTGAAGTATATAGGTATGTATCAAGAATTATTATTCTTATTTATTTTATTTTTCTTTATTGATTAAGCTATTATATATGTGTCCTTATCCCTCCATTGCCCCCCATTGCCCCACTCATGCCCTCACCCCCCTGGCGTCTGTGTCCATTGGTTAGGCTTATATGCATGCATACAAGTCCTTTGGTTGATCTCTCCCCCTTACTCCCACCCTTCCCTACCTTCCCTCTGAGGTTTGATGGTCTGATCGATGCTTCTCTGTCTCTGGATCTGTTTTTGTTCAGCAGTTTCTTAATCATGGCAATCTAATTGAAAGCAGATGTTAGAAACAATGTCACTCATTTCAAAAGAAAAGTATAAATTGTATATTATGCTTCTTTATTAATACAAGGGTGATAATTACTTTTGCTACAACCTTTCCATCTTTATACTATCTCTCTATAACTGAAATTTAAAATATAAGTATTAAATTCAGTTTGGATATTTGACAAACAAACTTTGAAAGTAGCTACTTATAGCTATATAGTTTGACTACCATTCATTTATGCACCCTGGGTGGCTAAAGCTTTAAACACCTCAGGTGTCCCACAGAACTATCAATGGACCATTAAACAGCTATATCATGCCATAAAGCTATATTCCTGGAAACAGATGACCCATGTCATCATGTTCTTCCTTGCACATCTTCTAAAATAACAGTCCGACAGCTTTATGTACCCATGTGTAGCCTAGTAATACGATCTCAGGCAGGGTGTAGGGGTCATGTTCAGCTCAGATATGTTGACATGTGGTCAAACAATGGATAATATGTCAGTCACAGGATTCATTTCCAATGTGAGAACTTTTTTCTAAAATATGACATACTTTGGTACATGTCACTTTTGGGTAAATTGTCAGCTGAAATCATAATTTTGAGGAAAAGATATGGGTAAATGTATTTCAGAGTCCTTTCTGTTTTTCTTCTCTTAATGGGTGTACCCCAATCAACTGTCAGTCAAATTCATGGAAGTCACTTCATGCATATCTTTGGGAATGCTCTATGGTCATTAGAGTCGAATGAAAAAGGTGGCAAACAAAGCAAAGGATAATGACAGCTAAGGACAGCATGATCAGTGAATGTGTTGCTTTGAAAGATGGGTAAGATACAGATTGGTCAAATAGAGAGACTATGGTGGACAAAAAGAGTTTAGGCCTGATGTGGAAGACAAGATTCTTGAAAAGAATAGAAACTTGACAAAAAGCAGTGTTGTAGGAAGATTAATAAAGCAGTGGGCCACAGGAGAGCCTGAAGTAGGGGATGATTGAATGAATGAGATGAGAGAATATGACTATATTTATCTACAAGTCATGTCATGGGGGCCTCAGAGTACAGAAGGAAAGTGGCACCCAAAAATAAAGAGGCAAATTCAAGAGGAATTATGTGAAGACTCATTAGAATTTGGGTTTGGTATATAATTGGCTAAATGAATAGATTGCTGGAGGAGCCCACAAATTAGGTTTATTAGAATGTTTACCCCTAACTCTTTCTCCATAAATTATATTTGATAAAATAGTAAATAATCTTTCTATGAGGTAAATATTTTTATTATCCCCCATTCTTTAGGAAAGTTAGTCTGAGACCCAGTGACAGATAGGCAAGTTACCTAGTGAAGTTAGGTAACTTGATTTGTGTTACATAGCTGATGAACCCTGGACCAGAATTAAAACCCTGGCAGTCTGACTTTCAAATCACTAGGCTCTTATACACTCTGTTAAACTGCCTCTCTAATGCTTCATACATGGAGCTGTCCTTAATTATCCTAAACTAAGTAAATCAGTGAAGGTTCCCAAAGATTTTCCTGCAACATGTATCAAAGATATATTGAATTGTCCGGGGCCCATTAAAATCAGAAGATGGAGGTCAATAAAATACAGATAATATTAGCATTTGCCTTATGTTTACCCCTACAGTCTGTTTTACCTACTTCCCCTGGCTCACCCACATCCATTCATGGGCCTTGGGCTCTCCACGTTCTGGGAGTTATTGCTGTGTTCCTAAGAAGCTGTGATAGCGAACATCATGGCTGAGGCCCAAGACATCATTGACCTATGTGACTGGAGCTCTTACCTGGCAACCTCTAGACAGTCTTCCTAACTGTACCCGTTTTGGGCAGACTATGCAAAGATGCTATACGGACTATCAGCATTGACATTACTTATGGTCACATTAGATACAGAGTTTCAGATCCTACCCAGGACTACTGAAGTTGAGTTTTATAATCTTATAATTTTAATAAAATTCCCAGGTCACATGTATGCACATTGAAGTTTGAGAAGCACTGATACAATTTTATCTCTTATTGCTGACATCTCTGTGTGGAACTTGATTTCAAATGTAATCTATTGTGTAAACTTGTTTCTGGCACCTGAGATCTATTAATTTATAGATATCTACTTAGTTTTTCAATTACATCCTTACCCAGACTTCTAAAGTCCACATATTTCTCAATTTTTCTACTCTTAGTTTCTTATTCCCTTCCAAAACTTACCCTTATAATACCCTCAAAAGTAAAAAAGAATAATAATTATACTACCTAGTTCTTTCTTTAATAAAAAATATAGCAAAATGAAGATATGTAACCCAAAGAGTACAACCTTAGCAGAAATTCATTTTAATGATTCAGACCTAATATTTTAACTGTTTTTAGTTATGGTGATACAGTAAAAGAACAGAATGCCTCTCCTACTATGCTTGCCAAATCTGAAATATGTGGCATTGTACATGAAAAGGAACTTGATAGTTCTTATTTTCTCATTAAGGTAAGTAATAAGACAAATAATCATTCATCACAGTTCAGTGGGTTATGATTAATGAATGTCTTTGGTTGCCTTTCTCACAAGTGTAGAGGAGGTCAATTGGTTGTTTCCCCCTGTTGCTCCTTCTAGGATTCCTGCGGTGTGTGGGATATTTATTTAATTTAGGGATTAGTCATCCACGGGGATTTCCTGCGTAATAACTTTTACAAGTACAATTTCAAAGAAGAGCACAGAGGTGTGCTTACAGACATCCACCCACACCCTTCCCCTGCAGAGTGTGCTTTGCAAGTGCTACCTTGAGCCTTTGAAGATCCAGCATCAGGTTGAGTCTAAAAAAAGGAAACTTTTCTCTTAGTAGAGTTACAAAAATGTTTTATGTACTACGTAGGGAAAACTGTACAAGGCTAGTTATAGAGAAAAGTAAAAATGCACAGTAGTTTCAAAATTATGAATTAACAATTAAAAAATGAAATGATGGAATCATGAGAAATAAGTAGTAACTATTCATTTAGGCTTTAATTGTGTAATTGTGATATTTGTGTAGTTGTTGCTTTCAATTCCCTTAGATATTTTTAACACACATGAAGAGTGATAGCGAAGACCCTGTCAAATGACTTCCTTGTCTCATTATTCCTGACATGCAAAAGTTAGGCATTTGGAAGTTTCTGCTCTCCTATGGAGAGTTGTGGCGAGGGAACAGTAGCATACAAAATGAAACTTCCAGAAAAACCCCAGGACACTTTGAAATATTTTGAAAGCAGCCTTAATCCTAAATTGATCTCCAAAGGCAAAAGACTGCAATAAGAAACACATGTTCATTTTTCTAGGTAATTGAATTCAAGGTAATATTTTTTTTTATGATGCTCTAAGATTCCAAGGCTGTCCCATCATAGAGTGAGCAAAGAGCTCTGGTATATGTAATATAATTCATGATTTTATCATGGTTGTCTTTAATGATTCATAGAGTGAAGTTGATTGATTATGCATCAATTAATATTGAATGTTGCAAACTGATTGGCTATCACTGAGGTGTAGAGACATGGTGTGATTGTGCTGTGTGGATTTGCCATGGGTGCAAAAATGAATCTTACACCTTTCTAGGGACAACATGAGGGCTGGAGTGGTTAAAAAAGTGTAGTCAAAGAGGTTTCATACTTGACAATCTCAGCATATAAAAGTAGTCAGGAGAAAAGGCAATCTTTAACAGCGAACAAATTTTAAATCTTATAAAATAAGAGCCTGCCTAGAGAGAAAGTGCTGTCTAGGTGTCTATGTGGCCGTGATGGAAGTATTTCCAGCAGCTAGCACGTGACTCAGTACTTTCCTTGGCATTATTCCTTTCTCTACTGGTATAGATCATTCTTGATATATGCTCGAATCCTTTATTCACATAATTTTTTTGTATTTTCATACACCATCCTGTCTACATTCAACCCATGTTTTTTGTCTATTCCAGGTCTATTAATTGGATGGCCCAGGATGATACACACTACTCAAGTTTGGCTGATGGATATGGTGCAAGAGGGAAAATTCAGTTGTTCTTATACATTTCCAACCTCTTTTAGTATCACTTCTGCTAAGATCCCATTGGCCAAAATAAGCCATATGCCTGAGGCCAAAGTGAAAGAGTGAAAAGTTCTTTTGCTCCAAAGCAAGTCTCATAGTGGGGGGAAGAATGGAGTAACTACATGCTGAATATTAGTCTGCCACCATCATGATCCTACTCCTGAAGGCATTCTTGCTATTGCTGACTTTCCACCCTTGATAGAGTCTTGAAAAAAGCAGAGACATTTGAAGCACTACAATATTGCCAGTTGCTAACCTTCTTCGTTGGGTGAGCCTAAAGCACTCCTCTGGCCTGGACTTCGCTGTCCTAAGTGGTCTGGGCAATGCCTTCTTTTCCTGTTCGCATTGGATTTCTGAAGTCTTGAAATCACAAAGTCTATTGGTTGCAAGTAACCAAAACTAATCAAATTAACAACAACAACATAGATTTTAGAGGGACTGTGTTAGTTTGCTAGGACTGCCATTAGAATGAGGCACAAATTGGATGACTTAAACAACATAAATTTGTTGTCTCATAGTTCTGGAGGTTAGAAGTCCAAAATCTAGGTGCTGTCTGGGTTTGACCCTTCTGAGGGCTGCAAAAACCGAATTCTTCTAGTTCTTTCTCCTTGTCTTATAAAAGGTCATTTCAATGATCACCTGGTGTGCATATATGTCTCCAAATTTCTCTTCATTATAAGAACACTAGAGGCCTGGTGCACAGAAATTTGTGCACTCAGGGGAGGGGGGGGTCCTGCCCTGCCTGTAGTATGCAAATTAGCCGCCATCTTTGTTGGCGGTTAATTTGCACATCACACTGATTAGCCAATGGGAGGTGTAGCGTAGGTATGGTCAATTACCATGTTTGTCTATTATTGGATAGGATTCGTCATGTTGGATTAGGGCCCACCCCTAATGACCTCATTTTAATTTGATTACCTCTGTGAGGATCCTATCTCCAAACAAGGTCACATTCTGAGATACCGAGTTAGGACTTTAACATGAATTTGGGGGTGGGGCAGGGCAGGTAGGCAGAACAGAGTTAAACTTATAACAGTGACCATAGGTAGATTTGCATAGGGCAGTCCCAGTTTATACTTATTTCCCTGAAATAATAATTAATAGCACTCCCTTTCAATGTCAGTAATGTACCAGTTTGAGTGATAAATTATATGGCAGCTTTAATTAGGAGAATATTGGGGCACCTAGTTAAATGCAGAGGACTCAGGGGGAGTTTTTGACCAGAACCTGGAAATAATTTGGTAATGTAGCATTTACTCTCTCTATTCTATAGTGATACTACTTATTCATATAAAATTGTTTTTATTAACTAGACTGCACATTTTTGTAAGAATTGTGGTTTCTTCCCACATGTTTAGTGGGCACTTCATATTAAGTTTAGAAGCAATAGGTTTTCAAATTTTAAAAAAGTATAAAATATATATAATATTTACATAGTATTATATATTATGTAGTATTTCTCTTTAAGGAGCTATTATTTTGTGTCTGTCATTCCCACAACATTTCTCTAAGCACTATGGAAGTGAAATTCATAAGCACTATTATAGTCTTTTATAGATGATACTAGCACAACATAGCAATGTTCTTTAATGACAGACGCAGAAAACAAATGCTTTCAGTTTTAACCAAATGTTCTTAGTTATACAGACTTCTGTGCACAGCTAAGTCAGCTCTTTGAGCAAACCAAGATCCTTGTAGTCCTCACCTCCTCCAAAGATAATTATGGGAGTTTCAACAAACAAAGAAATAAAAGGAAGATAAAGGGATTTAGGTTAATTTAAAAAACAAATGAAGAAGAGATAAGAGGTTTTCAGGAGAGATAATGTGCCACTATCAGTTGAAGGAGCCCAACTAAACAATGAATGAGAGGAGGATGGGAGTCTGAGGTCTTCCTGCACAGAGGAAATGCCTCCCTGAAAACAGGTGCTGAAGATGTGAAAATATAGGTAATTTCATGAAGGAGATGGCAAGAGAGGCAGCTGTTTTTAAAGGCCAGAAAGAATTAGGTTTCTATTAGCAGGAGAATGATGGAATTGGAGGATGAAGACGATTCCTGACTCCTATTTTAGCACACATCATTATTTCAGCATTCAAGGTGAGCAAATAATCCCCACTAGGAAATGGACCACTTTATACATTTCAACATGACTACTTCTTTTCCATCACATAACTTAGTATCTTCTTTTTTAAAGGTAGGACGTGTATTTGTGTGTGATTTTAAAATATAAAGTTAAATTCAATGATAATGATGACCAAAACCACAAAAATATTGGTATAAAGCAATTATCCAAGTCTCGACTGACCCCATTTCTCCCTTTCCCAACTCAGTGCCTACTGATATCTTTTAGCTATGAAATATATACATACATACAGATAAGCAGATACTTCCCAAATCTACCTGTTGAACACTGACCCTTGTTTTGAGTGCTACACTTTCATCTCCGACTGTCTGGGACAGTTTGCATATATGGTTCTGACTTCAGATGCAATATCACTAAAAAATTATCATCATCGTCCTTCTCCATAAATCAGCTTCCTTTTTGAAGCCCCTAATTCTCTCCATGTTACTCCCATGTTCCTGTATCTCAGCATCATCCTTCCTTCCTACTTACCTTTTAATCATCCCAACCACAGTTGCTGATGAAATCTGTTCCTTTGTTTTCCTTTGTGACACTATTCAAGATCATATCTCCCTTGTCAGTCACAGTCCTTCCACCTTTGTTTACAGTCAGTCACTGCTCACCTGCATAGGGGGACAACCTCAGTCCCCTGCCCACAGACATTTTCCCTGTTTCAATCTATTCTAGGCCAGGCTAATCTTTTAAAAAATCTGTTCAAAATCTTCAAAAAATGTAAATCTTAAAAAATTAACCATATTGACATTTCCTCTGTTCAAACACCTTCACTGTCTTCTCTGTACTAAGAGAATAAAGTTCAAGTTCTTAAGCTGACACAGAAATTTCTAAGATGATAGTTACCTTTCTACCTCCTGTTCTTATCATTTATATTTTTTAGATAAAATATACCACTTAATAATAATCGTTCCTTCAACCCTCCTTAAAAATGAGATATTTAATGTTTTATTTTGTAAAACATCTTACTAAAATAATATTTTATAAAAATAATTTGTATTTCTAAATTTTTAAACTCTAAAATAGTATATTTTAGAGATTAAAATTTCAATAATACTCTCAATTTATCAAATGTAGAAGTTGACATTACAGATTAACTTAGGTAGAAAGTATACACACATCGCTGGCTTACCATTCTGCTATTATTTTAAGTAGGAGTGATTTGTTCTTTATTGTCTGGTCAAACACTGACCTTCAAAATGACCCAGGCCACAGCTGAGAATGTGATAACCCAAGTCCCTCTCTAACGATTCTTAGTGGAAATAAAGGCTTTTTAGGATAGATCTGTCTTGAGCCACATCTGAGTCCTAATTTATAAAGTACATTCACTACATCCCGCAATTTGTGTAATTTTTATACCTATGATTTCATAGCCCATATTCTCTCTGATCTGGGGAAGCCTCAGTGTCCCTATGTGCACAATGAAGTAAGGAAATTAAGGCTTTGCTAAGGTTAAGGGCATGAAGATAAAAGAAACAAGTCCAATATGAAAATTATTTTGTAAGAAAAATTGACAAAATTTAATAATTTTTACAGATTGACTACAGGGAATAAAATTTCAAGTTGCTAATGAGAATTGTAGTACCACTGACCTGAAAACAAGAAATTAGGTATTAGAGACTAACAGAGGAAGAAAGATGACGAATTTGGATTCAGACATATTTAGTTGAAATGTGTGATCATAGAACACCCAAATGAAAAGAAAGAATTTGGGTTTAAGTGAATGGTTAAGACTGTAACTATCAATTAAGGGTCATACGATTAGAGGCAATAACTGAAACCGTGAGAGTACATACTTTTACCAAAGAAGAGACTGTAAGGTAAAGGGGAATAGAAGGCTGAGGACTAGTCAGAAAAATCATTTGCTCCTCAAGCTAGATCCGTCAGCTTTTCTTATTATAGCTTCATTTCTATCTCACTGGTACTCTACTTTTTCAACTCTTGCTAACCACTCAATTAAGCTAATCATGGCTCTTATTCTGACCTCAAGAATCTGCATTCCTTGATTTCCATTAGCTTTTCTGGTTTCTGACTATACCACTGACTTGATTCTTTGCATTTCACCTTACTTCCCTGATTTCAGTTTCTCATCTGCTGTTTGTGGATGGCTTGAACAATGGGTTAATAATACTAGAGGAAGTTTCAGTTCAAATTTGGAATATTTAGTTTAACAACATAGATTCAACTTTTAATTTTTTCTAATTTATCACTTTTTACATTATCTCAAATTATTTAAAATGCAGGGGTAGATAAAAAGAAGCACCTTTAAATGATGTATCTTAATTAGTTACATTTTTGGTTATTTATATTATTAATACTGAGAAGTATTAGGACATAAAGTATAATTAATGAATGCTAAATCAGTGTACCAAAAATGAACTCTTAGAGTTTGACAACCAAATGAAGTTTCTACAAGTATCCTTTTTTAAAAAAATATATTTTATTGATTTTTTACAGAGAGGAAGAGAGAGAGATAGAGAGTTAGAAACATCGATGAGAGAGAATCACTGGTCAGCTGCCTCCTGCACATCTCCCACTGGGGATGTGCCTGCAACCCAGGTACATGCCCTCGACTGGAATCGAACCTGGGACCTTTCAGTCCGTAGGCTGACGCTCTATCCACTGAGCCAAACCGGTTTCGGCTACAAGTATCATTTTTGTTATCTTTTTTACAGTAAGAAACTTTTCTTTTAATAAGAAGTACCATCATTTAAAAAATATATGTTTTTATTGATTTTTTAGAGAGAAAAGAAGAGGGATAGAAAGATAGAAACACTAATGAGAAACATCATCAATCAGTTGCCACCTGCATGCCCCCTACTGGGGATCAAGCCCACACCTGGACAGGTGCCCTGACCAGGAAGATTCTTGGTGACTCTTGGTTCCTGGTCAATCCTAAACCGCTAAGCCACACAGGCTGGGCAGAAGCACCATCATTTTTAATAGTATGTCTACTTTTGCAAAATACCTATTTTTAAAAGACTTTAGTGAAGTGTAATTGATGTATTAAAGCACACATATTTAGAGTGTTCAAAGTGGCATGTTTTGATATGAAAATGCCCATGCAATCCTCACTCACATTCAAGTTGATGAACATATCTATCACTGCCAAAACTTTCTTTGAGCCCTCAGTAATCCCTCCCTCTCACCTCTTTCCTTCTCTTCAATGATCCCACTTTCCTTGAGGCAATCATAGTCATTACACTTTGCCTTTCCTAGAACTTTACATACACCATACACGAAGGCAAACAATATGTACTCCTTTTTTATCTGATTTTTCACTCAGCTTCATTGGTTTGAGAGATATCCATGTTGTAGTCACTCTTTTTTGTGGCTCAGTAGTATTCAGGTGCCAGTCCTAACTTCACCAATAACTCATAACTGTAAGGGAAGTCTGTCTGTTTCCTCACCTATAAAATTAAAGGAGCATGATCTATGATGTTCTTTGATTTTATATGATTAAAAGTGGCAGGTAGGAGGTAATGTATGTGGCAGCACACATATTATAAACTTTACTTTTCAATCAATGAAAGTCATGAATGTGATTGATTTTATTTTCCATTCTCCCTTTGGGGCTCTAAGTACAAAAATAGAAATAGTCTGACATCTGGCATGCCCTATCATCACAGCCGTGGGCAAACTACGGCCCGCAGGCCGGATCCAGCCCGTTCGGCTGTTCTATCTGGCCCGCGGAGCCGAAAGAGCGGAGGGTTCTCTTGCTCTCCCCTCTGCTCCTTCACCAGCAGCAGTGTTAACATGTATTAGTTCACACAAACACTCCATCCATGCTTTTGTTCCGGCCCTCCGGTCCAGTTTAAGAACCCATTGTGGCCCTCGAGTCAAAAAGTTTGCCCACCCCTGTCTAGACATCTGGCCCAATGAACACCTACAATTCAGAATAATTTGAAAGTCCCCTGAAATTGGAAATAATCCTTAATTTCTTTCAGTGCCTACTCAGTGTGATTTATCTGAGATGAGAAAACAGTTGTAGCATAGTGTTAATTGTTGGTTTTCCAGTTTTAGGCAATCTAGAGGAAAAGAGTTGTTTAGTCCACAGTGTTCATTAGACATGGAATTCTTTCTTTATGCCAAAAAATGTTTCCCATCTTATCTGGATCCTGATTACTCTTTAGACCAGTGATGGCGAACCTTTTGAGCTCGGTGTGTCAGCATTTTGAAAAACCCTAACTTAACTCTGGTGCCGTGTCACATATAGAAATTTTTTGATATTTGCAACCATAGTAAAACAAAGACTTATATTTCTGATATTTATTTTATATATTTAAATGACATTTAACAAAGAAAAATCAACCAAAAAAATGAGTTTGCGTGTCACCTCTGACACACGTGTCATAGGTTCGCCATCACTGCTCTATACCTTTCCAACTTCCTTGCTTAAGTGATGTGCTGATAGGCGTAATTCCACATGGGATTTTTCTGACAATGTAGATGGCAAACTATGCAGAGTGAACTCAGGAAATATTGGCTGTGATAACAAAGTTCTAAAAAGGAGACCTTTTTGGAGCTTTGCAGGTAATGGCCTATGTAAACAACCCACTCAGGTGAATAGCACATCCAACAGAGGCCACAAAGATGGACCGAATGCCCTCATAACTGGAGAAAAGAGGAGCAAATAAACTCATAGGGGAACAAGATCGTGGAAATAAAATAATGAGAGCAGCTGGGATGATAACGTTAAAAGTAACTTCATTGAGGGGAGGTCACTTCTGTGGGTGTGATTTTTCTACCAATGTGCTTAGATTACCAATGTGTGGGGGATTAAAAGACCTTTTTGAAATTCACTGTGCTATTGTTATTTGCAAAATTATTCATTATTGTGATATTTTATAAAAAGATAGAACATATAATGCCAAATGCTGCAAGTAAATCTAGTCTCTAATAATACTGGATACTTTCTTCCTTTCCCTTTACGGCCTCTCCCTCCTCCCCCAGGTTAGGCAAGCATACATATTTATAGTAAGCAAATGCCACTGCTTTAAAATCCTGCAAATAACTCAACAGAGATTTAAGCTGGAATACTTTAAAGGTCAAGAGATAAAAATGGTTCACAAAAAGATAAATCCTTGAAATATGAGATGTTGTGCTATTTTCTTCTGAGAATGACGAACAGTTCAAAATCAAGTAGAAATAAGAAAACTCACAAATGCTTGGAAAAGATCAAATGATGAGGATCTCAAACTCAGTTCTCATCCGTTAGGAAACAGTGCACTGGAACTTGGCATTAGTGCTGAGACCGTCTAACTGGGGAAGATTCATCTATTCTAGGCAAACATTTCAGCCCCTTCCACAGCAGAAGTTCCCCTCAGCCCGCTCACCTAGGGTTTGCTCTTCAGGGTTAACTTAGGGGGCATCTTCCCTTTGGAATTCTTGTTTGGCACGATCTATCCTGGGAGAGGCTGAGTATCCAGGTTGCTCTTCCATACCTCTATTGTGATCCAGAGAGAATCTCGTTTGCTTGCCATATTGATTCACGGTGAACATATACTATGCAGTGACATCCATCTCCCAACAGTGACTTATGGTGATCTTATTAATTTTTCAGAAAAGCTGTGGGAAATTGTGTGGCTTTTCTTGGTGTGCCCTTGTTGAACAGTGTGTCTCACCTTTCTCTCAGGTTAAAAATGTGATGAAATGCCATGTTGGTCTTACGGTTAGTTGTTTCGTGGTTCTGTTTACTAAATGCTGGTGTCAATAAAAAGGGAAATTGGCCTTTTCCATCTGTCACTCAAATGGAGTTAGGTGACAACGGGGGCACCAATTTCAGAGCATATTTCCCCTCCAAAATGTGAAAAATTCCCTTGCAATTTCAATGTAGGGTGAGTTAGACATTTTTTATGTGCTAACTAATTATCACAGTGGCTTACATTTTTGCTGGCTGTTGCTGCAGCAACCAGCAGTGTGCAGCTGTAGCCTGAGGGCACCTGGTTTGGCTGCAATACTAATCTGCTTTCTGCCCGTTTGTTCCCTGTTCCACCCCTGCAAACTTTAACCAATGCGATGGGAGCCAAATCATATATATATTCTAGAGGCCCGATGCATGAAGATTAGTGCAAGAATGGGCCTTCCTTCCCCTGACTGCCGTCACCACCTTCCCTCCAGCCGGAGCCGCCTTTCCATCTTCCCATGCTGCCCAGAGGCCTGGAGCAGCTGGGGCGGTGCAAAACACTGGAGTCCCACCCCGCCCCTGGCCTCTCGGTGCCTGTGTATGCAAATTAACCCGCCATATTTGTTGGGTTAATTTGCATACCCACTCCTGATTGGCTGGTGGGCATTGCGAAGGTATGATCAATTTGCACCTTTCTCTTTTATTAGTGTAGATATATTTAAAGTAGAAGTATGTCCCAAATACTGCATGGAACATACTTCTACTAAAAACATTATGCATTGTTTATCTGACATTCAGTTTCAGCTGGGTGTTGTGTATTTTTCTTTGCTTAATCTGGCAACCCTATTTCCAGTGGAATTGAGACCTTGTTGTCCGTAGCAGTAGTCGTTGGAACACCATACCCTTAAATTGGATTTACTTCTCTCCTGACTTTATTCTTTTTTAAAAAAAATATGTTTTATTGATTTTTAGAGAGAGAGGAAGGGAAAGGGATAGAGAGAGACATCAATGAGAAAGAAACATCATTGATTTGATGCCTCCTGCACATGCCCTACTGGGGATCAAGCCCTGGTATGTGCCCTGACCAGGAATTGAACCAGTGATCTCTTGGTTCCTGGGTCAGTGTTCAACCACTGAGCAACACTGGCTGGGCCTGACTTTATTCTTTCCAATCACTCTCTTCTAGTTCCTGGACTTCCAACCCCATAGAAACTATCCTTATGCAAACCCTCCCTCAGGCTCTATTTTTTTTTTTGTGGGGGGGTGAGTCAAGCTAAAATATAAGGTTAAATATGAAGCATTGTAGATTATAGTCTATTGGGTTATAATTACAATTTCATAGATGATAGCTCATTGGATATAACTGGTATTATAATTACTTGGTATTTTCTGAGTAATCCACATGTCATTCAAAGTTCTTGTTTTTTGAAATTTTGATCAGATTGATTAGAACTGCCAATGCTCTGTGGGAGGTCAAGCTGCCCCTTTTACTGCCAGACATATGTACTTCCCAATATGCTTACTTATATACTTGCTAGAGGCCTGGTGCACAAATTCCTACATGGGTGGAGTCTGCCTGGCCCGCTCTGATTGGGGCCAATTGGGGCCAGCTGGCTGGAGGAGGAGATGCAGGAGGTTGGCTGGCCAGCCCCACCCCCAATCAGAGTGGAAGGGGGCCATCAGGGGTGGGGCCAGCTGGCCCCGCCCTCTGGTCGAACTCCTGGTTGAGGGGACAATTTGCATATTAGCCTTTTATTATATAGGATAGATCATATAGTAGGCAGTTAGGCAGACATGTGCAAAGTAGGAATAATATGCCAGGTATGGAAGGTCACCAGGTTGGAAAGCCCTGGGTGCCTAGCAACATATACATATAAGTGGGACCTTGCTCCAGGGTGACCTTTCCTCCCCTAGCATGTCACTGGTCATGCGGTTTAGACCCCCTGACCTTTCATATCACTGGTCATTTGGTTCCAACAATCCCCTGACCCTTCATCCTCTAGTATATTGCTAGTCATGGTAGACTCCCCTTAGAGGAGTAATTAGGGGGCCAGAGAATAGCCTCAGAAGATTCCCATACAAGCTCTAGCACGGTCACTCCTTAAGCATTAAGCCCCAGATATAACATCTAGGCCTCAGTTGTGTTTCAGCTCCAGGTCCAGAAAAGCAGCAAGGCCAGGCAGCGAAGACAGGCTAATGTCAGGATCAGCTCTGATAACTAATGACCCCTTGCCTTGTCCTGGCACTGACCAATCAGGGGAGACCACAACCCTGAAGGGGCACACCTGCAAAGATGATGAATATTCTATTGAGATCCTCCCCTGAGACCTCCAGATAAAAGCCCTGAAGACCGTCCAGTGCTCTCCCTCTCCACGCCTCTGTCCCTCTCCATCTCTCACGCCTGAGCTTTCCCCTGCATTTTCTTTGCCTTTCTTCCTCCTAAGCTCCAAGAGCCCTTCTTTTGCCCCTGTAACTTATTTCCTGAGTCCAAACAGCCTAGCTGGCTCTCTTCTTCTAGAGCTCACTTCTACCCCTGTGACTTTCTAAATAAACTTTCACTTGTATTTGAGTCTTGGCTGTGAATTATTTCTTAGCCAGAATTCAAGTATTGAGGTCTAACATCTGGTGCCATTCCAGTTAACATAGCTATCTCTGTTGTAAACTCATGATTCTGTGAATTTGTTCAGTTTATTGATCATCTCACCAACCTGCACATCCTAATGCCAATTGAAAATCCAGATGTGTAAATTAGCGATTTCCTCAATAACTTGGTTATACAGACAGTGTTGTTTAGTTTCTATGCATCTGTGACTTTTTCAGTTTCCTTCTTGTAATTGATTTCCAGTTTCAAACCAATGTGGTGTGAAAAGATTATTCATGATATCAATCTCTTAAAATCTGTTAAGATTTTCTTGTGATGCACATATAATCTATCCTGGAGAATGTTCTGTTTGTTCTTAGAGGAATGTGTATTCTGATCCTGTTGGATAGAATGTTCTCTGTAGGTCCATTTGTTATTCAAATCCACTTTCTCCTTATTGATTTTATGTCTGGATGTTTTATCCATTGTTGAAAGTTGTGCTAAAAAGTCCCCTCCCTATTATTGTGTTGTCTATTTCTACCTTTAGTTCTGTTAAAATGTGCTTTAAATATTTAGATGCTCCAATGTTGGGTGCATATATGTTTATGATTGTTATATCCTCTTAATGAATTGATCCCTTTATCACTATTTAGTGATCTCTTTTGTCTTTTGTGACCAATTTGTACTGAAAGACTATTTTATCTTATATAGAGGCCCGGTGCATGACATTTGTGTACTGGGGGCAGTCTCTTAGCCCGGTCTGCACCCTCTGGCAGTCCAGGACCCCTTGGGGGATATCCACCTGACAGCTTAAGCCTGCTCCCCATGGACATTCCCTGAGGGGTCCTCAGCACTGCTGTGAATGTGGGAGAGGCTCCCACCACTGCCACTGCACTCACCAGCTGTGAGCCCAGCTTCTGGTTGAGCAGTGCTCCTCCTGTGGGAGTGCACTGACTACCAGGGGACAGCTCCTGCGTGGTCAGTGCACGTCATAGCGACCAGTCATTCCGCCATTCAATCGATTTGCATATTAGGGTTTTATTATTATATTATATACGATAAGTGCTAGAAGCCCAATGCACAAAATTTGTGCACAGGTAGGGTCCCTAGGCCTGGCCAGTGATCAGGTGCCGCAACCACCCGGTTCCCCCCACCTCCTTGCCTCCCCCTTCCCTTGCTCCCTCAGCACCTCGCTTCCACCACTGGTCACCTGCCATGTTCCGCATCACCCCCTGGTGATCAGCGCATGTCATAGCGAGCGATAGAACTCCCGGTCCCCTGGTCGAACTCCTGAGGGGACACTTTACATATTAGTCTTTTATAAATATAGATGGGCACTCCTACTCTCTTTTGGTTTCAATGTACATGAAATACCATTTTTCATCCCTTCACTTTCAGACTATATGCATCCTTAAAACTAAGTAGAATGTCTTGAAGGCAGCATATGGTTGGATCTAGTTGTTTTTTAAATCTACTTAGTCACTCTGTGTCTTTTGATTGGAGAATTTAATCTTTTTTACATTTAAAGACTCACTGTTGTTAATTGGTCTCTGTTTTAGTTCCTTTCTTACTTTCTTCCTCTCTTCCTGTGTGATTTGTCTTGTAGTTTTCTTCTTTAATTCTTTTTTCTTTCTTTTTTTTAAAAATATATTTTATTGATTTTTTACAGAGAGAAAGGGAGAGAGATAGAGAGTTAGAAACATCGATGAGAGAGAAACATCGATCAGCTGCCTCCTGCACATCTCCCACCGGGGATGTGCCCACAACCCAGGTACATGCCCTTGACCGGAATCGAACCTGGGACCTTTCAGTCTGCAGGCCGACGCTCTATCCACTGAGCCAAACCGGTTTCGGCAATTCTTTTTTCTTTATCCTTTGTGTATCTACTAAGGATTTTTCCTTGAGGTTACCATCAGGCTTACATAAAATATCTCACTGAATAATGTTTTTTATTATTGTCAGTATGTCCCCCCACCTTCTCCCATTTTGTCCCCCTCTACCCAGTTCCCACCCCACCCAAAGCCTTCCCCACACTATTGTCTATGTCCATGGGTGATGCATATATGCATATATGTTCTTTGGTTAATCTCTCCCTAGCCCTTCTATCCCCCTTCCCAATGAGGTCTGCTCACTGAATAATTTTTTTCATTGAATAATTTTTAATATCAAAGCTATTTAAGGGATTTGGTGAGATACATTTAAAGCAAGAGTATTAGAAATCTGATATAAGGGTAAATTATCTCTAAAATGATACCAACAGGAAGTTATTTATTACATCAATATAGGTAATGAAGTCAATAATCAACATTACAAAACAATATTAAATGTTTTAATATATGTAAGCCATTGTGCTAAATAATTTACCTGCCTTCTCTCACAATACTCCTGTACAAAAGGCACTAGCACTGCTTATGTTTTATACATACTGTAAATATTTGACATTTAATCTTGTAAGTAGTGAGCTGAAGAACCACGAGTCAAATCTAAGCCTATCTGAATTCAGAGTCCTGATACCAAATTATTTGGGAAATAGGGACATGGCTGAACTAAATAGGAAGGCAACTAGGAATGGTCAGGGCTAGGTCTCTTGGTGGCAGAAAAGATAATTGTTGGAATTAGCTAGAAGTCTATATAATTTTTATTTCAATGTCTTTTCTTTCTAACTGTGTTGATGAAGTTTTGTTTATAAAATTTGAACAAAGTGGTCATAAATCTTGTTTTGTCATAAATCATGTTCTGTCACTGATATAAAACACATAAAAGCAAAGCCGGATATTAAACATAATTGATGCCCTGACTCCAGTTTGAAGCTTAATTCCTACTTCAGTTCACCCATTTGGAATGTCTGTGGTTGGTTTGGTGACTAAGCTGATGAACTACACTAGCTGCTTTGATAGTGATTCAATCTCAGCTTAGTTACATTAAAAAAAAAAAAAAGTAATTCCCACCCTAAAACAAACCCAGGTGAATGAAGGCAATTTAGGAGAAACATTATATGTTAGAAAAAGTCTTTGCATGTTATTGCTGAGATAAAGATAAAGTAACTCTTTGGCATTGTTATAATATAGGAGTCATTTTCTTTATGGTCTTTGAACTCTAACTTCTTAAATATCTTTAATGTTTGTAGGCAAGAGATAATGTTCGTAGGTAAGAGACACATAGCAGCATTCAATTTCTGACTTCTGTAATTGGTGTTTTAAACTTCAGAGGGAAAACTGAAGCTCTATTTTAGAAAGACTCTTGGATACCTGTATAGATATCATAAAGATGACCAGCTTTGTCTCCAATATAAGCTATGTTTTATCCCCCTATCACTTCTTGGAATGATCTTTTTCTTTAGCAAATTACACTTCCTATGCTTATTTCATTAGCATTAAAGCTTTGTATAGTTTAATTTTTCATAAATTCTCAAAGAGGACCCTTACTCAGGATGGTGTATACATTTATTAAAAAATCTACAGTTTTATTTCATTTAGTAAAATCAGCTTCCAATTACTTACATGTGTGTTGTGGGCAGAGCAGCTCACGCCAGCCACTACTGTTCATTGTGTGGCACTAGCAGTAGGGATGTTTGACTTGTTTTTTGTTCGCAGCATTTTGCAAGAGATTGGACCAAAGAAATGCAACCAAGAATCAACTACACCACCAGGAAGTGAAAAGTCTTCCCAACTGTTGTGAATGAAGTTTGGAGTGACACAGGTCTTGTGGGAGAGCTTACTGTGTGGCGCTGGAGAATTAATCTTTGACTGTAAACCTTCTTCTCTTTCCTTAATCAGATAAACTGTCTGGCCTGAAACACAGCTCTTTTCTTTTCACAGGCAGCTCTGTTTTCTCCTCATAAGAGATTTTATACAGCATCAGGACACTTTTCAGTCTAAGAGGAAAGCGCCTTAGATGTGGATAATTTCATTTATCTCAAAGCAGTTGTGGGAAAGAGAAAATCATTATAAATTAGTCAGATTATTTTTAAACTTATTTTGTGAAAATCTGAGGTGAGAAAATTTGCATCTTCCTGCTTTGGTCAAGTATAACTAGATTTTTTTTTTTTAAGGTATTTGTTCATTAGCTTTTCAATAGGGAATATAAGCAGAAAATACTAACAATATAATAAAATATTCCTTCACTTCATGACTATATGTAATTGAAGCTTAGTTATAATGTTGCAGACAAAACCCTTACTTTATAACAGGATGGTGTATGTTTTATGTTTCTTACTTGGCATTTAACATTTTTGACTTTTTCATATCTCTGTCTAGTTGAAAATTTTTCATTTAAAAAGATATTTTAATCTAGTGACATAATTTTTATATTTTTAAATCAGTTGTTCACCAAGTCTTCAGTAATTAATCATTTGTTTTTCTCTACTCTTCCCATCCTCCCTTGCTTTCTTCTTTAATATGTTTAAACTGTTCTGGATACTAGCTCTATAAATAAGTGTATTTTAAATTATTATATCACTAGAGGCCAGGTGCACAAAAATTTGTGCACTTGGGGGGGGGTCCCTTAGCCCGACCTGTGGCCTCTCGAAGTCTGGGATCCCTTGGAGGATGTCCACCTGCTGGCTTAGGCCCGCTCCCTGGGGGATTGGGCCTAGGCTGGCAGTCAGACATCCCTCTGGCAGCCCGGGAGCCCTTGGGTGATGTCCACTTGTCTGCGGGGAGCAGGCCTAAGCTGCAGTCGGACATCCTTAGCGCTGCTGAGGAGGCAGGAGAGGCTCCTGTCACCACTGCTGTACTGGCAGCCATTAGCCTGGCTTGTGGCTGAGCAGAGCTCTCCCTGTGGGATCACACTGACCACCAGAGGGCAGCTCCTGCATTGAGCATCTGGCCCCTGGTGGTCAGTGTGTGTCATAGTGACCAGTCATTCCCAGTTGTTCTGCTGCTAGGGTCAATTTGCATATTACCCTTTTATTATATAGGATAGAGGCCTGGTGCATGGGTGGGGGCTGGCTGGTTTGCCCTGAAGGGTGTCCCATATCAGGGTGGGGGTCCTGATAGGGTGCCTGGCCAGCCTTGGTGAAGGGCTGAGGGCTGTTTTCAGACTAGCCACACCCCCTTCAGGGAGGGGGGGTCCTGCTGGGGTGCCTGGCCAGCCTGGGTGAGGGGTTGATGGCTGTTTGCAGGCTGGCCACAGCCCCTTCAGGGTGGGGGTCCCCACTGGGGTGCCTGGCCAGTGTGGGTGAGGGACTGATGGCTATTTTAAGGCTGGCCAAGCCCCCCAGCGGGGACCCTCACCCCATGAGGGTGTGGCCAGCGTGGGTGAGGGGCTGAGGGCTGTTTGCAGGTTGGCCACAGCCCCCAGCCACCCAAGCTCCCAGCAAGGCTGGCTGGAAGCAGATACCTGGGATTTATTTATCTTGCATAATTGAAACTTTGTTGCCTTGAGCAGAGGCTATAGCCTGCCAGGGCAGGCAGGAAGCTTGGCTTCCTCGATGGCCGGGGCAACCAAGCCTCCTGCTTGCTCCAGCTCCATGGCTGCCGGCCCCCATCTTGGTTGGGTTAATTTGTATATAGTTGCTCTGATTGGCTTGTGGGCATGGCTTGTGAGTATAGCAGAGGTGCAGTCAATTTGCATGTTTCTCTTTTATTAGATAAGATAGGGCAGTTTTATAACATACCTTTCTTAATGATAGCTAATTAATTATATTTCTTTCAAAAAATTTTTCCTAGTACATGAAATATGTTTGTAATACTATTTGTAAAAATGGAGACATATAAGGAAGAAAATGAGGTATTCACTGATGTGCTAGACAGCTTCTGACATGAACCCTATGATTCCCACCTCTTGGATATTCCTAGTTTTGTGAATTCCTCCCCTTTAGTAACTTGATTCTAATAGGAGATAGTAACATTGAGGGGATGTTATTTTGTGATTAAGTAACGAAAGATTGTGAGCTCTGTCTTGCTAGCAGACAGTCCCTCTAGTTGGCATCAAAGAAGTTGCTGAGCTGCCATGTTGGAGAGGCCCATGTAGCAAGGATATGAAGGTGGCTTCTGACAACAGCCAGCAAAGAACCCTTAGTTCAACACCCCTCGAGGAAATGAGTCCTGACTACAATCATGTAAGTGAGCTTGAAAGCAGATCCTTTTCCAATCAAGCCTTCAGAGGCCTGGCTGATTACGTGATTGTAACTTTCTGAGGGACTCCGAAGCTGATGTCTCAGCAAGCTATGCCAGTATTCCTGACTCAGAGAAATGATAAGATAATAAATACATATTTTTTTAAGCTGCTAAATTTTGGGCTAATTTGTTACACAGCTTATCTATTTGTTACACATAATAGATAGCTGATACAATTGATAACAATTTATTATTTTTTGTTTTTGTCTTTTTTGTTAATCCTCACCCAAGGATATTTTTCCATTGATTTTTAGAGAGAGTGGAAGGCAGAGGAGAGACAGAGAGAAACATCAATGTGAGAGAGACACATTGATTGGTTGCCTCCTGCATGCACCCCTACCAGGGCAGGGTAACCTGCAACCAAGTAGAGCCCTTGATGGGAATTGAACCCAGGACTCTTCAGTCCTCTGGCCGACACTCTATCCACTGAGCCAAACTGGCTAGGGCCATTTCTTGCTTTCTTTTCAAGTCTTTTTTCCAAACAAATATATACATATTAAAATAATGTAAACATAATTTTGCTTCCTAATTTGTCCCATACTAAATAATCCTTCAAAACCAGATTTTAATGATTTTTGATATAATTGTATAAATGCATCATAATTAATGAAATAATTCATGGTTAGACTTTTAGTTTATCATAAATTTATGATGGTAAATAGTTCTGTGGAAAACGTTCTACACAAATATATTGCTTACCCATAATTTTTTATTTACATATGAATCTAAAAGTGAATTACTTGGGGGCAGATGCTCCAACTGGTAAGTAAGCTTGCTGCTGGGGTCCAGCTGATTGGGATTGAGCAAGACAGGCCAGACATGCCCTAGAGCCCTACTGTGGTCTCCACCCGGCTGACCAACCTCCCGCATCCCTCCCCGGCATTGGTAGTGCACCAGTGGCGTCCCTTGGCCTGGCCTGCACCCTCTCGTAATCTGGGGCCCCTTGGAGGATGTTGGAGAGCAGGTTTTGACCTGATCCCACAGGCATAAAAGGCTAATATGCAAATTAACCCAATGGTAGAACAACCAGTTGCTATGACATGCACTGACCACCAGGGGTCAGACACTCAATGCAGAAGCTGTCCCCTGGTGGTCAGTGCGTTCCCAAAGGGGGAACACCATTCAGCCAGAAGCCAGGCTCACGGCTGGTGAGCATAGCAGCTGTCGGGGAGCTTCTCCCGCCTCTGCAGCAGCACTAAGAATTTCTGATGGCTTAGGCCCCCTCCCTGGGGACTGAAGGGTCCCAGGTTCTATTCCGGTCAAGGGCACATGCCCAGATTGTGGGTTCAAACCCCAATAGGGGGCTAGCAGGAGGCAGCTGAACACTGATTCTCTCTCACCATTGATGTTTCTATCTCTCCCTCTCCCTTCCTCTTTGAAATCAATAAAAATATATTAAAAAATAAAAATAAAGACAAGAAGATTAAGGCAAAACAGCAACTTAAATGCTGCCGCATTTTACAGTCAGAGGCATTTATGGGGATTCCATTGGGTTCTAAAGAACAAAGTTGGAGGGTATGTATTACAAATGATACATATTTTTTAATTTTACTGTTTTTCTTAGATAAATACAAAGTAGTCAGATACTCTGGGCATGAGCATAGACATGTGAATATATATACATATGATATTGATTATATTGATTATAGAGTAGAGGTGTTGAAATGCTGAATACAGACGATAATTCTGTCATTCTTGCTTGGTTTCTACTAGTGGAAATTGGAGGCAGTGATAATTATCTGTCTACGTCATGTTCTATAGAAGAGAATTTTAAAACATTACTTCCTGAAGAAGATAAAATACTAAATAAAAAATAAAACCTTTTTCTGAAAAAAAGTAAAAGTACTGAAAATATAAACAGTAAGTACTAATTCTAAATACAACAAACAAACAACTAAAATCATTTCTTTGTTTGGTAGTTTGCCTGTGACTCATTTTAAATTAATGTAACTGAGATAAGAGTAGCATAGAGTAATTGCCTCTTTAGTGGGGCTGCTAATGAAAGTGGCCTATCTTCAACTTCAAAGTACCTGAAAAGATGTAAACAATTAAATTGAATTAATAATTAAAACAGAGTAATTACGTGTTACAAAAAGTTAGCTATCGAGTAGTTAGTACTTGGCTGAATGTGTGCAAAGTAAAGCAGTTGAATGGTGTGCTTGCATTTGCTCTGTTGGAAATTGTGTGATTCGGAAGGAGGGAAACATGTCTTGAGAAATCAGCTGGGTGACTGCCAATTTTTGATCAAAGAGAAGCTTCTCGCAGAATGTTATAAATCCTAAAGATCCCTGGGATTTTTAAAGGAGTTATCTCTGCTAAAGAATTTCACAAATACATGGAACATGTTGATACTATTAATTAATGAGCCAGGCTTAAAAAAAAAGAAGGATTTCAAAATGATGAACCTTCTGAATGTGAATGCTGATGGTCCTACTTCAAGGTCAAATAAGGTATGAAATAGACATATATATATATAGTCTCCTTTCAAAGATGCAAAATATCACTCTCAAAAGAGTTACATTTAAAAATTCTAATTATGGTCATCTCTTTCATTCCTAACAGAGTCCTATACTCTAAAAAAACATGAAACATCTGTTTGACTAGTAATTTCCACTCAGCAACTGTACTGGACCAATTCTCCACACACATGCTCTAGCACCATCTAGCTAGATTCCAAGGTAATTCATTACAACTCAGTTCTGTTTCTAGTCTGTAATTACTCCGTTTCTTTTCATCTTTTAATTATACTGTATTATTTAGATGTTTTTGTTTTCCTTCTTTTTAAACATTGCCCCCAGGGATTTTTAAATCCCTCATTAAGTAGCCTAATATGGGAAATAGAGTCCCACTCATTTGAGCGGTATCCATGAGCAATATATCCCTGACACATTACAAAAGCATTTGGTTCTATAGTAAACAGGAGACTCTGATTAGGTTTGCATTTTTGGAAGTTTGTTCCATGAAGTAACTAAAACTCCAAGGTCAGTTGCCTCTATTAAGACTTGAATTATTATTATTTTTTTGATAGGCAAAACTAGGTTAAGGTAAAACTGCCTCAGGCAGTACTACACATTTCTCCAACAGGTCAGCTTTGGCAGGCCCTGAGTGCCAGAGTGAAGAGGTAACAAGAGAATGCAGTGATGGTAGGGGGGCAGTGGGGGTGCTGGTGACAAAGGCAGGATTGGAGAGGCACAGGATGGCTTTAAAGAGGAGAGTCTTAAAAAGATGAAGAGACTTGAAAAGGAGAGTGCAGAAAGAGGAGATGGGAGACACTAAATAGAGAAATCAGACGAAGGGACAGACAGGGGTCAACCTGGGGTAAAGAAAGAATAAGAATAAAGGAGGTCCAACAAAGAATAAAAAAATAAAGGAAGAATAAAAGAAGAAAGTCGAGAATAGGGATTTGTTTTCACCTTCACAGTTAACATTCTTATGTGATACTCCCTATTTGAATACCAGGATCCATAAACTGGAACCAAATCAACATTGTTGACAGTTAACTAGCCCACTAACATTCACTTTCTTGATCTTAACTTGATAGGTAGAAATTTATAGGAGTTGACAATATGTGTTGGAATTAGAAGTTAGAGACTTTATTTATTTATTTTATCTTCCGAGTCAGTTTATATCCATGAGAGGAAAAATTACTTAAAGAATTTGAGACTTAGTTTGGTAAATACTTCACATATTGTTAACTTTTTCTAATAGTCAGAGATGCTGAGATGTTCATGGGTGGCCAAAAGATACGGAGAGATATTCAGATCTTCTTCCAGAGGAATAGATTACTTTACTGTATAAACTCACATTTCAGATAGCTTTTCTTCCCTCCAAATACATTACACAATGAGGCAACTCATCATAATAGACAGGTCTGTAAAGATTTTTTGATAGTGCCTTAATGTAAAATAATGTAAGTGGAAGAGGATCTTTTCAAATATACTTTAAAAGGACATGTTATTTTAGAGAGTATTTAACCTAATTTTTTAGTGTTTTTAGATGAATATATTTAGAAGAGACTTCTTCTCAGGCTTGTTAAGAATTGGGTCACATGTTTGTTCCTGAAACATTCCTGGAAAGGGGAAATTACTATAATGAGCTTAGACAAGTGGTTCTCAACCTTGGTTGTAATTTGAAAGTTGAGAAAAATACTAATACCTGGGCCACACCCTGAGAGATCCTGGGATACAGCCTGGGGCATTGAGAGTTTTAATGGAAAGATATTTTGATAGAGATCCTTAAAGGAAAGAAACCTTCAAGAGCCAAAGGAATAAAAAGATACAACAGGTGGTAGAATACATACATTTAGATAAAACTGCCCCAATCACCACAGATAGCCTTTGCAGAGTTTCTGGAAATGGCAACATCATCATCTTTAAGCCCATACAGGGATTTGTGCATAGGGCCTGTGCTATATGGCCCAGAGAATGGCATGAACCTGAAATTCTGGCCCCTTCAGTGCTTTGGTCTGGTTCTGTCTGACTCCCAGAGAACCATGTGACTGCATCTGTGAAGCCATGTGGTCTCCTGGGTGGTCTTGTGTAGGCTGAACAGGTGAGTGCAGGCTGACATCCAGCCACTTTCTGCTGCCCAGTCCTTTACTCTGGTGCAGGGCTGCATCCCTTGAGGTGCCTATGCGACAGCGAGGCCATCATGGAAAGTCACAAAACAACCTTTTAATCACTTCTGCTATCTATCAAGAATGATGGTTTCGGACTTATATTTTTAACAGCTGAAAGAAGAAATTAAAAATAAAATGAAAATATGTTGCATTTTTTATAATGCTGTTTTATTTGGATTCTCATCTTACAATAGCCATATTGTTTAATATATAGTCCAAAATATGGAAAGTATTCTGATTTTTTAATTTCAAAGACTCATAATAATGTAATAGGAAATACTGTGTTTTCACATTGTACCAACGTTAGCTGGGGAGGTGTTCCAGGGATGCCTTCCTGAATACCTATTGAGGTCCTTAGCTGTCTAGTTCTGTGTATTCATGGTTCATTTTCTGCTGGGAGCCCTGATTTAAGAGAAATGGGTAGTTCTGACTTGCTTCAAAGAGACTTCCAAAGACAAACAGTCTCCCTAGATAAGCAGAAATATAAAAGCAGATGGCAGTTTTATTACTAATCTGGAGCTTCCTGATAACCTTAAAAAAATTTTTTTCACAAAAGACAAGCAATAATGGTTGATTGTAAAATTTTCTCAACTTCTTTTTTATACAAATCACACGATAAGTCACAAATCACACTATACAGGGTACTTCATTTTAATTCTTCTCCCATCAGAGCTATGAATAGGCATTGTATCCCACATTCCGCATAGATTATTGCATTTATTTTCACAGTGACCTTAGCTAGTCAGCTACCATTTTGTCCTTGCTGCAGATGAGAAAACTGTAAAGCAGTCCACCCAAGGTTACACAGCTAGTGATGGCAGAGCCAGTATGAGAATTCAAGTAGGTCCAACTTGGAAACTAGCACTCAAGTGGGTCTACTTTGGAGGCCACCACTTCATTTGATGGTGTGTGCCCACAGAAAAAAAGATAATTAAATTAAATAAACAATTTAAATAAATGTATAAATTGTTGGCCCGCTGCCAATATGAAACTATTTAACATTTGAATTATTTACTGAATATTGTTAACAATATTTTGGGACTATAAAGGGATATTATTATTGTCAGTGAGTAATAATAATAACACCAATAATGACAGAAACTAAATTTATTTATGTACTTAACTATGAGCAAGGTATTATGCTAATCATTTTATATAATGATGACATACTAAAAATAAGAACTGTAATGCTCTTACTACTACTACTACTACTACTACTACTACTAAGAGCAAATAGTAATTAAAATGCCATATTCCAGCTACTCTTCCAGTACTTTACATGGATATTCTTGATCCTCAAAAGAACCATGAGGTAGGTTCCATTATTACCTCCATTTTATCAATGAGGAAATAGAGGCACACAGAGGTCAAGAGCTTTTCTCAAGATCACCCAGTTAGTAGGTAGCAAAGCTGAAATTTGAACCCAAGTCATTGATTCCAGTGATGGATTTTACTACTTGATATGAAGTGGTCATTAAAATAATAATGTTTCCTTAAAATCCTCTATGATCTCTTTCAATGGTGCTGGGGTATTTGGTCAGATACATGCAAAAAATGAAACTAGACCACCAACTTACACCATACACAAAAACAAACTCAAAATGGTTAAAGGACTTAAATGTAAGATGGGAAACCATAAAAATCTTAAAAGACTCCATAGGCAGCAAAATATCAGACATATGTCATAGAAATATTTTTAACAATGTAGCTCCTAGGGCAATGGAAACTAAGGAGAAAATAAACAAATGACACTACATCAAAATAAAAAGCTTCTGCACAGCAAAAGAAACCATCAACAAAACAACAAGAAAGCCCACTGCATGGGAGAACATATTTGCAAATGCTATTTCAGATAAAGGTTTAATCTCCAAAATTTACAGGGAACTCATACAACTTAACAAAAGGAAGATAAACAATGCAATAAAAAAAATGGGCAAAGGACCATTTTGAAAGAGGACATACAGAAGGCCAAGAAACATGAAAACATGCTCTAAGTCACTAATCATCTGAGAGATGCAATCAAAACAACAATGAGGTACCATCTCACACCTGTCAGAATGGCTATTGTCAACAAATCTACAAATGCCAAGTGCTGGTGAGGATGCAGAGAAAAAGGAACCCTCCTACACTGCTGGTGGGAATGCAGACTGGTGCAGCCACTGTGGAGAACAGTATGAAGTTTTCTCAAAAAGTTAAAAATGGAACTCCCATTTGACCCAGTGATCCCACTTTTAGGAATATATCCCACGAAACCAGAAACACCAATCAGGAAGGATATATACACCGCTATGTTCATAGCAGCACAATTTACAATAGCTAAGATTTGGAAACAGCCTAAATGCCCATCAGCAGATGAGTGGATTAGAAAACTGTGGTACATCTATACAATGGACTACTACGCTGCTGTAAAAAGAAGGAACTTTTACCATTTGCAACAGCATGGATGGAACTGGATAGCATTATGCTAAGTGAAATAAGCCAGTTGGAGAAAGATAAATATCACATGATCTCACTCATATGTGAGGTATAATGATCAACATAAACTGATGAACAAAAATGGATCCAGAGACAAGGTGGTACTGAGGAGACCATCCATCCTCGGGGAGAAGGCGGGGGGGGGGGGTGTTAGAGATCAACCAAAGGACTTGTATGCATGCATATAGCATGACCAATGGACACAGACACTGGGGCGATGGGGGCTTGCCCTCAGGGGTGGGAGTGGCCGGGGGCGTTTATTGGGGGAAAAAGGAGACACGTAATACTTTAAACAATAAAAGTTGTTGGATTTTGTTTTAAAAAAAAGAGAGAGAAAGAATTGGACTGTGTTTTAAAGGATCTGCAAAAGCGTAAGAGAGGTGTAAGGGAGAAAAGATCATTGAGTAGCAGGAGTATAAACTTTGAAATCAGACAGGCCAAGGTAAGAAGAGTGGCCCAAGCTCTTCATTCTCTGTGTAGTATTGGTAAGTTACATGACCTTTTCCTATTTAAATTTTCTCATCTGCATAAAGAGGATAATAAAATTTGCTTCACAGAGTTTTGTGAGAATTGAATGAGATTCTGAAAAAATGTCTACCATAGTACCTGGTAAACTGTGTGTGAACACACACACACACACACACACACTCAGGAAATAATGCACCCATGTGAATATAAGGTGTCACATTTTCATTATTTTATTGCAAAATTACTAATTGATCATCAGAATTGAATAAGCTTTGTTCAATCATTAGCTATTTCTCCTTGCCCCTTAAGTGATCTTATGTGGTTTGCCAATCTTTCTTTGCTATCCATAAAGAAGATCCTAGATTTTTCTGGAAATTATGGGTTTCAAGGAAAAGAGGGAGTTCTGAGGTGAATAGGGCAGAAAGGCTAACATCAGACAAAGCCCTTTCATAATTTTTTTGGCTACTTCTTATGCAATGAAAAGCATCAGAAGGCAGAATCTACCTCATTGAATGACCTCCTCTTTTATCTGGGAGATAAGTGTTGTTATTACTGAGAGAAGGGAATAGCCATTGACCTGTGAATGACGGTAGTTACCTAATTGTACACAGAGTGGGCGGTGAGTCACTGGCAAGCAGCCCAAGGTGAAGGAAAATGATGAAATGGAGTGAGAATGCTTTGTTCTCTGAGTCCTCATCTTCAGCTTGAAGGAGCCCCGCTTTTACATTAAGTGAGGACATCACTGAGGATGTCTGCCAGGAGATGGAGAGGTTTAGGTCTCTAAGCAGACCTAGCCAGAGGAAGGCTCAGGGAGCACTGACTCATCTAATTGAATGACTAGAAATGTGGCAGGGTGCCCAGAAATTAGGTCACAGCCTTTGGATACACAGGGGAAGTTTTTCAATATATATATATATATTTTTCCTGGCATCATAGCCCAACTTTATGGAAAACAAATTGATTCCATAGAAATTTGTCCTTCAACTTAGATTTTTCAGTTGAGGAGTTAGTTTGGAGAAAAAAAATACATATTCATTTTTGTCTTAATATTAAAACAATTTACTCTGAGTAATACTGGGTGACAGCTAGGTTGCTAGTATTCTATTCAATTATCTCTGTTCAAAAGCACTACTAACTTATTATTCTGTATAAATTTTTAAAACTATATAACTTGAGCACCTCTCCTAAAGAATTGTTTTAGACAATATGGAAATTAGGAATAATTATATTAAACAGAATCTATCCTGGAAGTGTTCTATTGAAAACGCTCTTTAATCATAATTATATTAATGACCCCTCTCATCGGAGAGTGATAAAATATTTTAAGTGGCATATTCTAAAAGTATTTCACTTGTGGGAGATGTTCAAATACCAACTATAATGTTTAATGGAGAAATCTTTTAAAAAAATGTATAATTTTATTGATTTCAGAGAGGAAAGGAGAGGGAGAGAGAGAAACATCAATGATGAGAGAGAATCATTGACTAGCTGCCTCCTGCATGCCCCCTACTGGGATTGAGCCCACAACCTGGGAATCAAACCATGACCTCCTGGCTCATAGGTAGACACTCAATTACTGAGCCATGGCCGGTGGGCAATGAAGGAATTTTTAAACATGCATTTTGTAATTAGAAAGAATTTGTATTATTTTAAAAGTAATTATACTGAATGTGGAGTTCTCTTCAATAGGTGACATTGTGGGATTTTAAGTTTGTTATTATTATTAAGGCCTTTACTTGAAAGACTTAGTGAAAAACAAGATTTTAAAAATGTTAACATAAAAAAAAGAGGGAGTGGGATAGTCTTGGTGAAAACTCTTATTAAGAGTTTTCTTTTAGATATAGATCTTGATTATAATGGCATTATCAATGCTCCATTTTATCTAAAAAAAAGGATACTATGGAATCTACAAAAAATTATCAAAAAGATTTTAAAACTTATTTAAAATGAAAAATAAGGAATCTATCATAAAATACTGTTTGCTGGGTCAGTAATGACAACATTTTCATTAGTTACAGAATGATTATCTCTTAATGATGCCATAAATATTTATATATTGTGGGTTTTTTAGGTGAATCTGTTGTTAAAATGTTTGCCAATTTCTCAAAATTAAAAGCATCCATTCTACTATTGAATTTTTGGGTTATTCTAGTTTGGGCTGTTAAAAATATTGCTGCTGTGAACATTCATACTAGTATACATATCTTTTGATGTATGTATGCTCACATTTCTATTTACCTAGAAATAGAATTGCTGGGTTGTTAGGTATGTTTAAATGTTAGTAGATACTGCTACACAGTTTTTCAAAGTAGTTTTACCAAATCTATGCTCACATCAGCAATGTATGAGATTTCTAAGCGGTCCATATTGCTGCTAACTCTTTACTTTAGCCATTCTAAGTGAGTGTTTTATGGTAACTCACAGTAGTTTTATTTTCAGTTCCCTCTGTCTAATGAGAACAGGGATCTTCTCATATGTTTATTGGACATTGGGTATCTTCCTCTTTAAGTGACTGTTCAAATTGTTAGCTAATCTATCTATTGGATTTTTCCTAATTTATTTTTATGAGTTCTTTGTATATTTTGTCGGCTATATGTGTTTTAATTATATTACCTCACACTATAGCTTGTTTGTTTGCATTTTTAATGACATCTCTTGACAAATAAAAATCTTAAGTTTTATGTACACTGGTTAATCAATGTTTTCCAATTTAACTACTGCTTTTCTTTATCCTGTATATAGATTTTTCTTACCCAAAATTCCTGAAGGTAAGAATTACTGTTTTCTTTTAGAACTACACTGTCAAAAGTATAGCAACTAGCTACATATAGCTATTTAAAAAAGTTAAATTTCAAGTGCTCAGTAGCTACTGGTGGCTTCGTGTCTACCCTATTGGACAAAGCAAATATAGAATACTTTCATTATCACAGATACTTCTATTGGCCCATGCTGTTCTGGAAGCTTTAGTGATTTATTGTTCACTTTTAGGTCTATAATCCACCTGGAATTAATTTTTAATTGAAGTTTTAATTGCTTTGTAGCACTATATTAGTTTCAGGTGTACAGCATAATGATTTGATATCTGTATATATTACAAAATGATTACCACTATAAATCTAGTTAACACCTGTCACAATACATCGTTACAAAAATTTTTCTTGTGATGAGAACTTTAAATATCTACTTTCAGCAACTTTCATATAGGCAATACAGTATTATTAACTATAGTCACCATGCTGAACATTGCTTGACCATGGCTTATTTATTTTTACTAGAGGCCTGGTGCACAAAATTCATGCACTCAGGGGGTGTCCCTCAGCCCAGCCTGCACCCTCTCACAGTCTGGGAGCCCTTGGGGAATGTCCACTTGTTAGCTTAGGCCTGGTCCCCACAAACCTAAGCCAGCAGTCAGACATCCTTAGCGCTGCCACAGAGGTAGGAGAAGCTCTCGCCACCACTGCTGTGCTCGCCAGCTGTGAGTCTGGCTTCTGTTTGAGCAGCGCTTCCCCTGTGGGAGCACACTGACCACTAGGGGGCAGCTCCTGCATTGAGCGTCTGCCCCCTGGTGGTCAGTGCGCGTCATAGTGACCGTTGTTCCACCATTCAGTCCATTTGCTTATTAGCCTTCTATTATATAGGATAACTGGAATTAATTTTTGTATAGTGTAGCTATAGCAGTTAGCTTTTATTGTGTAATATACCATCCCAAAACTTAGTAGCTTAAAACAGCAATCATTTCATTTAGCTCACAGTTCTGTAGCCGGTTGGGAAGGTGGGGTTCTCTGCACATGGCCTCTCATCCTCCAGTAGGAACAATCAGTCAATGTCAATATACTCCTTAGTTTGACTAAAATATTTCAAAGTTAAGGTAGCAAATGCATGGTCACTCAGAACCTTGCTTTCTCTAAATATTTGATTTAGATGACCTACTGGCAATATTTTTCATATTTCTATTGCAACATCATACTATGGACCTCTTTATCTCAGGAAAAAGTTATTAGTATTTTTTTTAAAAAATTTAAATTCTTTATTGTTTAAAGTAGTACATGAGTCTCCTTTTCCCCCCATTGACCTCTCCCCAGCCGCTGGAATGTGCAGGGTATTAGTACTTTTGAATCTAATCAGGTTAGAGAATAAATTCTCGAAATTCTGGAACCAATTCAAAAAGTCCCTCCATAAGATTCTTCTAGAACCATGAGGGTAGCAAAATCTGTCAGTCTGGCTTCAGGTATTCTTTAGTCCCAACCAGGTTTTCTCATTCCAGTTTGAAATATTGATGTTATTCTACTATTTGTTGATTAATTTACATTGCCTTTTAGGGGTATCTGTTAGACATATACTAGATCTTTTTCTGTCATATCACTTTATAACCTTTTTCTCTCTTTGTCTCTTTTTCCCTGTACCTTTTATTATGGTGTCTATTCTCACATATGCTCTTTGTAATTTAATCTTCACTTCTGAGTGGAATTTGTTTCTTTAATTCTTTCCGTAGTATTGTCAAATTTGTGCTGTTATTATATTCCTGTTCATTGAATATGCTCTTAATTTCTTCTCTGAGTTATTATTTTGCCTTTTGGTTTTTCTAAATAGCTAAAATTTTAGTCAACAATTTCTTTCTTTCTTGTATCTTCTTTATGCTCAGGATGTTATAATTTTTCATTAACTTTTTGGAAATACTTTTTTTTTAGTGAGTTTACATCATCTGAAGGAAAGTTACACTGTTCCTTTTCATCATTTTCTTATAGAATTCTAAACAGCTCTTTCAATAACTAATAAAATAGCAGACCAAAAAATCAGTAAGGACATAGGAGATCTAAATGGAACAAAACAAACACAGCACCCCAAATCTTTGCATGTGGGGGAAGGATTTTACTCTCATTTTATGCACATTTTAGGAGATAGACTTTCCTTGTCTAGGAGCAGAAGGGTCCAGGAGTGTGTTTTGGGAGCAAGGTGGGGAATATGTCAGAGTCGTATCCTGGGTTACTTGAGTGTTATTTCAGCGTGGGCATTGACGCACGGCCCTTCTCGGTGGTCACCTTTTCTCTGGCTTTCAGAGCTTAGATGAATACAGGAGAGTTATTTTCACCTGCTCCAAGCTCCCCAGATCGCTTCACATTCTTTGTCTTCCAAAATACTGGACTCACTTTAGAAACTAGATTTTGCTGCAGCTTTCCAAATCAAGCTACCTCTTTCTTTGTCTACACACCAGGCACTTTCTGAATTTACTCTCTCTGCCCTTTCTTAGTGATCTTACTCTGTTAGTTCTCAAGCAGGTCCTCACAGCTAGGGTCTCTTCCTTTTGGGTGGAATATTTGATTAAGCCTTCTGAGGTCTTCCCATATCCATATTCTGAACTTTTGCTCTTCCTCACAGCCTACCCTTGTGGGCTTTTTGTCTGTCTTTTGCCTTTGGCAGCACTGACTATTTAGAATGTGTGGTTGTCTCCATCTCCTCATCTATGAAAATGTAGCTTATGGATATTTAAATACATTTCATGTTCACATACGTTATTCAACCAGAAATGTGGGGAAATGAAGAATTAAGCTGCCATCGCATTTCCATAGAAACTAGAACTCCCTATATTTGATTTTTAGCAGTAAGAATAAATTCTTTATTTCTACAATTAAAATAAGAAAAGGAGAAAAAAATAAATTCCTTTATTTCTTAAGTTTTTGTTTTTTGAAAAGTAGCAGGCATGGTTATAGGTATGCTATGATCTGGCCCCTAGCCAAATCTTTAAAGGAGTATTTGTGTTATATACTGGCAGGAACATAAACTTGATGTCTGACTGACCAACTGTCCCCCAAACAAACTCCTGTTGCCATGTCATGTGATGGTGTTTACCAAACTCCTCCTAGCCATTCTGATGAGTTTGGAGACAGTTCTATACAGTGTCACTTAAAAAATCTCCTTTATTTAAAACTCTTACTTTTCTATTTAACTAATTTTCTCTTTAGCGCTTTCAAAATAATTTTTTTCCCCTAAAATGTAACTGTTAACTTTTCTGTCATAGTAAAATTTATGGTTGTTTAGAGCATTATGATATGATTTTGAGGCAAACACTTAGAAACATTTACTTGGTTCAATTTCAAATTGATAAATTTTTTAAGTTGGTTTTTACATAATTTATGGTGTTTTCAGTGGGAAAACTAGATAGAAACCCAGTGATTAATCCCTGCCTCCTACCTGATGAACTCCTTCAGAGATCAAAGGATAACTCGTTAGCCACTTAGAAAACACAACGTATGAGTCAAAGCCCCTGCAGTCCTGACCTGTTTAGAATTTCCAGTTGCCTGTCAGATTCGGAACTAGACAAAAGTGACAAGTTCAAAGGACTAAACAAAAATTACCTTCCTGAAGTCTCTACCGACAATAACAAATCATGTTCACAGGTAGCTCGTGTGTGTGGGGTTTACCCACAATATACAAGTGCAGCTTTCAGGATGGTTTTGCAGCATGTTTATATTTTGGTCACTTTATTTTTCTAAAAACAAAACAGGCTACATTTTCTCAAATAACAATATGATTATTGAAATCTGATAATTCTCTTTCAGAGCATCTTATGTTTTTTTTTAAAAAATATATTTTATTGATTTTTTACAGAGAGGAAGAGAGAGGAATAAAGAGTTAGAAACATTGATGAGAGAGAAACATTGATCAGCTGCTTCCTGCACACCTCCTACAGGGGATGTGCCTGCAACCAAGGTACATGCCCTTGATTGGAATCGAACCTGGGACCCTTCAGCCTGCAGGCCAACGATCTATCCACTGAGCTAAACCGGTTAGGGCACATCTTATGTCTTTTTCCAACACTTTGCACAGTTTAAATGATGTAAATATTTTGAAATAATTTGTTTAATATCTGTCTTTCAGCTCTACCATTAGCTACATAGAAAAAGTCTGTATCTGTTTTTTCTAAAACTATTTCCACGTCTTAGGATAGCATCCAGCACTCAGTGTATATTTATTGGCTAGCAGACATTGAGCTGAATAAAAGTGTGTTGAAACCTTTTCAGCATTTGTGCAGTAGGCATGCAATAGAAAGCTTGGAGTTGAAATCCTATATAATGAAAGGGTAATATGCAAATTGACCCAAATGGCAGAACCACCGGGAATGACTGGTTCTGTGATGTGCACTGACCACTAGGGGGCAGACACTCAACACAGGAGCTGCCCGCTGGTAGTCAGTGAGCTCCCACAGTGGGAGCTCTGCTCAGCCACAAGCTGGGCTGATGGCTGCGAGTGCAGCGGTGGTGGTGGGAGCCTCTCCCGCCTCTGTGGCAGCACTAAGGATATCTGACTGCCGGCTTAGGCCCGGGTCTAAGGTGGCAGGTGGACATCTCCGAGGGGTCCTGGACTGCGAGAGGGCTCAGGTCAGGCTGAGGGACATCCCCCACCCCCCCACCCCAAGTGCACAAATTTTCACGCACCGGGCCTCTAGTTGCAAATATACCTCTAAGGTTTGTAGGTTTACTTGGATTCTTGCTCAAAGGCTGATATTTCAAATGCTTCTGCCATACAATTACCATGTAACTGCTAATGAGTAGTACTCACTCTAAACCTACTTTTCTCCATAGTACACTGCTCTCTAGTATCTTTTCTTTCCAGTTTTTTTCACTGACATTACTTTGTCTCTTTTCCTACTTTCAGTACCTTATGGGTAGGCCTTGGTATTCCCAGTAAGGACTCAAGAAATATTTCCTGATAGACTGCTTGATTGAATGAATAAAAAATTACTACCCCATTATTAATATGTATCCTTATTGAGAGTGCCTCTATGTACAAGAGAATTCTTAAATAAAAGTTAAATTTGATTTAAATATATCTCCATCAGTCCTCTTGGTGGGAAGAGAAAAATGATAAAATATTTAATATAATATAAAAATGAGACTAATCCTATATAATACAATATTAATATGCAAATTGACTGAAAGGTGGAATGACCAGTTACTATGACGCACACTGCCCCCCCAAGAGGGAGGTGACCTGCTGTGATGATCAGGGGGCGGGGCCTCCCAGTGGTGGTGATTGGGGGGTGGGGTCGGCCAGTGGGTGGCGCCAGGCCACCAGCCAAGGTGGGTGCTAGTGGGGGTCCCCCCGATCGCCCTGCCCGCCAGCTGCCTCACAGATTGGCCCTGATTACTGGCCCGGCTTAGGGACCCGACCCTATATATTGGAACAGTTTCTTAGATTTAAAAATTAAGACCTGGCAAGGCTATTCTAACACTGAAAAAACAGGATGATGCAGCGATGACATGCATGGACTCTGGCTTGCACATTTTGTGGTCAGCCCTGATTCTGACACAACTGTGTGACAAAGCCAATTACTTAACTTCTCTCTGCTTCAGTTTTTGGACCCATAAGATGGGAAAAATGGTATTACTGCCTCAGAAGGATCATGTTTTGTACTACTTTTCATAATCAGGGCAAGAAATGTAGCTGCCCATACAACAGCAAGATGCCTTTCACCTGTATGAAAAGTATGGTCACTGGTGCAGGCAGTGTCCAGGTTGAGAGAGGGATGTCCGACTGCCGGTTTAGGCCCAATCCCCGGGGATTGGGCCTAAACCGGCAGTCGGACATCCCCCAAGGGTGCAGGCTGGGCTGAGGGGACCCCCTCCCATGCACGAATTTTGTGCACCGGGCTCTAGTTTACATATAAAAGTAGCTAAAATTCAGTATTTGATTAAGTGCTATCACTATCTAAGCCAGCGGTTCTCAACCTGTGGGTTGAGACCATTGGAAAACACATATAGCATATTAGATATTTACATTATGATTCATTCATAACAGTAGCAAAATTACAGTTATGAAGTAGCAACGAAAATAATTTTATGGTTGGGGGTCACCACAACACGAGGAACTATATTAAAGGGTCACGGCATTAGGAAGGTTGAGAACCACTGAAAGCACTCTCCTTAAAAGTAATTTAAAAAAAAGTATATATTGACTTCAGAGAGGAAGGGAGAGGGAGAGAGAGATAGAAACATCAGTGATGAGAGAGAATCACTGATTGGCTGCCTCCTGCATGCCCCCTACTGGGGATTGAGCCTGCAACTGGGGTATGTGCCCTGACTTGGAATCCAACCATGATCTCCTGGTTCATAGGTCAATGCTCAACCACTGAATCACGTCAGCTGGGCAAAAATAAACTATTCTTGCTGAAACCGGTTTGGCTCAGTGGATAGAGCGTCGGCCTGCGGACTGAAAGGTCCCAGGTTCGATTCCGGTCAAGGGCATGTACCTGGGTTGCGGGCATATCCCCAGTGGGAGATGTGCAGGAGGCAGCTGATCGATGTTTCTCTCTCATCAATGTTTCTAACTCTCTATCTCTCTCCCTTCCTCTCTGTAAAAAATCAATAAAATATATTTTTTTTAAAAAATAAACTATTCTTAAATTTAAACCTAAGTATACCTATTGGGAATATCTCAAATTTTGAGAATTAATGTTGATTAACTTCAGTAATAATCTAACAAGATTAGTATGCTTGTGAGGATCATAATCAGACCCAAGGTTTAAAAAAAGGGGACTTCTAAAATATATTTTAGTAATAGTTCATTGAAACAAATGAAAAACATATCCGATTGAATACTTTAAAAAAATTTGACACATGCATTTGTAGTAGCTACTACATTCCATGTTGCATCTCATGGAATCCTCAAAACTATGAGTTATTTTGTGTCTATTATTTTGCAGACTAGAATACAAATACAGAGACATTAACTGGTTACTTATCACCTACTAGTCTGTCAGTCTACAGACTTGACAGCTCTTTCTTGAGGAAAAGTAAGCGGCGGCTCTTTGTTTTTGCATAAGTGTCTTTCCCGTACGAACAGCACAGGTTAGGATGGTTTGGTTTCCTACATGGATGGGTATGAAAAGTAAGCACCATAAAGCAGTGTGGCTATGACCCTGAGATGATGGAATCAGAAGTAACCAGAACAAAAGAACAGAATCTGGCTCAAGCTAGTGATGAAGTTCTCAATGATATCTGAAAATGACCCTGATGGTCCCGTAAAATATAAGAGTAAACATAAAGAACTACTGCTTTTCTCTTCTTTCTCTATTGCACCAACTTAAAGCAACACTGAGTAAAATTAGAACTTTTTGATTTTGACATTCTCAGTACCATAAAAAATGAACAAGGGTATTATTCATTTAATGTGTTGATGCATTAATACAGTAATTATTTAATTTATGTGTGTAAGCTATAATAGAAGTGTTGAACATTTTAGAATTCTAATTTCTTTAATGCTCTGGGTCTTTAGAAGATGCCCAAAATATTACCTAGCTGTAATACACCTAATTTATTGTAGAACTTTGAATCAAATGCAAAAAAATAAGGAATAATTAATATATTTGGGTTAATATATAGAATAAAATAATAAATAGAATCAGTGTTAATATTCAGAATTTGACAGGGCAGAAGTTATAGAATTCTCCATAACTTCAAGATTTGTATTACCTTCTCATTGTCAGTCAATAAGGCAAATATTGCATCACTGTTTGTCAGACCTTGTTCCAGGCTCTGAATATTTGTAAGTTAACAAAACAGACATGAATTCCTCCCTCCAGGTACTTATATATAAAGTGTAAAAACATTTTATATGCATTTACACTGTGTATAAAATGCATGTGTATTAAATGATTTTGAAACATAGTAAACAATGCTAGTGGTGCATGTAAAGGCTAAAGAACCATTGGAAACACATATTAAGTCACATGTGGGAGAGCCTTTTATTTATTGTGCAAAAATATTTTGCAATTTTACTCAACATCATAATGCTAGATGAAAAACCTTTCTTTTCTGATGTCAGTGATCGTAATGATCATGAAGTTGTAAGTCTTAAAAATGTAATAACCTGATATGGAATATTGATGTGAAAAAATAAGTAACTGACATCTAAATAGCGCTAATCCATGTAATTGTTGCAATAAATCATCAACAATGCAGTGTGTTTTTTCTTGCCGAAGTAAATTTGTCTAGCCATAGATGACTAGTGTGGCCTATGGTAGCTGAGACCTGCACCCTCCATTTGGGTCAAGCAAGTTGTCCTTATAGGGCCTCTTCCTCTATTGATAAAAGTGTGAAAAATGAGATGATTCCCTCTGTCCCCTCCTCCTCCCCAGTGCTTTTCACATTGTAGTTTGAAAATATCTCTAGAAAAATATAAATATTTTCTTTAAATATAAGGCACGCTCTAGCTAGTTTGGCTCAACTGATAGAGCGTTGGCCTATGGACTGAAGGGCTCCCAGTTTGATTCCGGTCAAGGTCACATGCCTGGGTTGCAGGCTTGATCCCCAGTGTGGGGCATGCAGGAGGCAGCCAATCAATGATTCTCTCTCATCACTGATGTTTCCAGCTTTCTCTCTCTCTCCCTTACTCTCTGAAATCAATAAAAAAATACATATTAATAATAAATAAATATAAGGCATGATTTCATTAAAAATATATATACTACACTGATTTTAAAAGCATTCTTATAGGGTTTTATTTTCCTATTATAAATTATTTATATTTTTATTCATATTTATTAAGTGACTTATTTGTTATTTTTTTTTACCCTTAGAAATATGTTGAGTAAAACATTTTAGGTGAGTTTAAGAACATATAGAAAAAATTTAACAACCTTCTCTCTTCATTGATAACTAAGTAGAGTCAATCGTTGTTTAAAGGACTCTACCTGATTGTTTAGACACATTGAGGCAAGTTATCTTAAAGTCATTTCAACAATCCTTTTCAAAAAGCCAGCAATTCACCCAACTTAAGCATTTAATTTAAAAAGACCTTCTGTTCCTATTGCTTTTGTCCTAGAATGGGTGGTGTAGGGTGGGGGGAGGAGCAAACTATAGAGTAAGCTTTTAAAAACAGACAAAATGATATTTTCCTTTAGAATGGGCAAGGAGCGTTTCATTGAAAGGAGCACATCTCAGGTAAAGCTAGTTTTCCTTTTATTCTTCATCTTCTTAAAACTGACTGGAGAGAGGCTCATTGTGTACCCCCCACTTTTGTTCTGGGCACCTGAGCAGCGCACAATGTATCACTTATCAGTAGAACAAAAGCCTCCTTCATCAGTCAGGCGCTGGGGAAGATGACAGCTGCAGACGCAGAGCCTCTCTAGGCAGCTCCTTTGCAGAGAAGGAACAGGAAATAGACTATTCAGGTGGACTTTCATGTCTAACCCTATTTAATTTGACTGAAGTAAGATTAGCTTCTTTCAAAACATATCCATGTTTAATGGTAATCCTAGATGTTTGTTTCTTAGCAGAGACTCAGTTCAGAAAATGTAGAAAATAAATTATATAGGTTTTATAGTAGAAACAACTATTTTTATTTAGTCAAACAGTACTGTTGCATATTTTATACACCTTGTGTTTTGGAATCATATTTTCATTAAAAATGACAATATAAAAATAATAATTTTTTTCAAAATGCAAGACCAAAGAAAGTCAGAAAAGTTTTCCTCTGTTGATGGCGTAAATGAATATTAAAAGAAAAAAATTTATTATCCTGCAAAGACACTATTTTAATTATAGTGTAATTCTAAATATTAATCTTGTTATTGAGTAGTATATAATTTTCTTGTTTATGTAATTATATTTGTCCTTTTAGGATTCTAATATTATATTCATAATCCCACTAGAATAAAAAATTGGAAGGTCACTAATATGTAAAATCCCAAATTATTGAGCAAATATTAAAGAAAAAAAACTGTTTCCTTAATAGCTCAAAGATTTCTTAGTTGCTATGTAGTTTGCTCCATAAGAAAATAATTTAATACCGAATATTTCACGCATAAGATGTCAGCACTGGTCACATTTTCTTTCATTATTTTGTGTGTCCCTGACATAAATGTTTGAATAATCATAAATTACAATAGATATAATATTTATGTCACCATATGCCCCATGCCAACACTAAAACAGAATAATCTATAATAATAAAAGCATAATATGCTAATTACACAGGACAGCCAAATGACCTTCCGGACATCATTCCAGATGTCCTTCCAGATGAAGCCGTGGCAGCAGGGGTTGAGGCGGAGGAGGTTAGGGGTGATCAGGCAGGCAGGCATGCAGAGTGGTTAGGGGCGATCAGGCAGGCAGGTGAGTGGTTAGAGGCAATTAGGCAGGCAGGCGAGTGGTTAGGGGGGTTCAGGCAGGCAGGCAGGCAAGTGGTTAGGAGCCAGCGGTCCCAGATTGCAAGAGGGATATCCGACTGCCGGTTTAGGCTCAATCCCACTTCGGGCAATTGGACATCCCCTGAGGGGTCCTGGATTGCGAGAGAGTACAGGCTGGGCTGAGGGACCTCTCTCATGCACAAATTTCATGCATTGGGTCTCTAGTGTTATATATTTGCAATGTGACTAATTGTAGAACCTTATTAATTTGGGATACTCTTGTGGAAGGAGGGTCTATATTAAAAAATTTAGAAAAATAAAAAAAGTTACAAACCACCTAAATTTATAGCCTGACTCTTAGGAACAGTAAAACCATGTTATACAGAGCTTCTTGTTTCAATACATAGTTAAGAATTGCTTTTACCAGTTTTTGTCAGTAGATACTTCTATATACTTTCCCATAATTATCTCTTTATCTCCTACTATATTTATGGCACTTGTTTACATACTGAAAGTAGCTAAAAATAAAAAAATGGCTTAAGTAGCTTGATTGTATGTACTATGGAATATCTGTATTATTCACTTAAATCACTGAATGATTGAAATTAATTTTACCATGGTGTAATTATAAACTTAATGTTTTGTCCTGATATAACCTTCCATTTAGTGTATATATATTACTTATGTGTGTCAGGTCAGAAAGTTGGTCCAACATTGAATAAGTAGTTCCTAGAATTTATAATTGGTATGTTGGTTTTGTTATAATTTGGTACCCGATTATATCTATCTATTATATCTATCTATCTATCTATCTATCTATCTATCTATCTATCTATCCATCCATCCATCTATATCTATCATCTACTGATAAGGACATATAGATTGTACGTATCTATATATCTAAATATAGATGCATATATACACATACACCCTGGCCCATATACCACGATTTTAACAACATTCCAAGAAAAATATACCTCGTCTCTTTTCAAATAGTCCCTTTTCCTTTATTTTTCCATGAGATTCTTGTTAAATTAAAAATGTCGAAGCAGTCTAAAAGGAGTTTGAATTAAAAATTGAACTTTTAAGTTTATTTTGAGGACTTTTTAATTTACTATTGCTTTTCATAGTGTTATTTGGGTTGTAATCCCTCATGGTCTGCTTGCCTGTGGTTCTTATCACCTTCTGTTTTAAATCAGCCAATTCATCTGTCTCACTTGCTTACACAGTTGCATGTAGGATTTAGCCAGGAATAATTTTTCGGAACAGTCCAAATTTCATTTGTTTTATTCCATTCTCAGATTGTCCAACCATATGTGTGCTGATCTTGGAACATTTGGAACCAAAGTACGTCTTTTTTCAGTTTACTATTTAAAAATCATTGGCTAAAACTTGAGAAATCGCTGGGCTTTAGCAGTGCTTCTTATTCTCTTCAGAAACTTCTTTCTTAACCTCATCACCACTCCTGGGGTGGTTAGCAAAGCAGTTCACCTTTTTATAATGAGACTAGAGGCCTGGTGCACAAAATTCATGCAGGGGCGGGGGGTCCCCTCAGCACGGCCTACGCCCTCTCGCAATCTGGGATCCCTCAGGGGATGTCTGACTGCCAGTTTAGGCCCGATCCCTGCAGTTGGACAACTGACAGTCAGGCATCCCTCTTACAATCCAGGACTGCTTGCTCCTAACTGCTTGCCTACCTGCTTACTGCGCATCATAGTGACTGGTTATTCTGTCATAACGGTCACTTAGGCTTATATCTATATCTATATCTATATCTATATCTATATCTATATAGATATATAGATAGATATAAATGATGTCAGTTAAGAGTGGAGTATGTATAGGCACCTTGAATATTTGAATCATTCCCTATGTCCCTGTAAACTTGTGCAGAATATTCCTCACAGGATGTTCCTGATTATAAGACAAAATACTACTTTATGTTTTTATTTTTTAGTTACAAGAGGCTTATTTGTTTTCAATATTATTCCTCCAGGAAAAACACTTTTTGTAAATTATACAGTCTATTGTAAAAATGGAAATTGTTAGTGTGTTAATAAAATAAGCTATGAGAAAATTAGCCTCCTTTCTTACTTTCTCTTCCTCTACCTTTCCTGGAGTTATTGGTCTTCTATAGGATTCTGCCTTCATATTCCCTGGTTTTGGTTTATTGCAGGAATGTGTCAGTTTCCTCAATCAATGCATTATCCTGTCAGCAACCCTCTATATCTGCATGTCTCCTCAGCCAGAATCTTGTCAGACTTTCCTGTTTTCATATGCATTAGGTATACTGAATATGCTTTAACAAATACACTACTGATGAAAACCAAGACCTCTGCCCCCTCCCCCCAAGCAGGTCATGCAGGTCAGTTGAACACCATGGTTTACATACTTTAAACTATGCAATCTTACCTGCTTCCATGGCTTTAACTATAATCTCTATGCCAAAGAATCCCGAAGCTATTACTTATGCTGACATTTATTTTTCATTTCCATTCCCCCCATTCATATCTAAATTATCTTCCACTCCGAGATTAGCCATTCTCTGGCATTGTACATGTGTGTGCATACATGTCACCACTCTTTGAAGATGAATGTTAGCGTCATTCTTTATTCTCTTCTCCATGATTCTTATTCATTAGACCACTTATTCCTATCTGGTCTATTTCTGCAACCAACATTCTCTCTTTCATTCCTTTTCTTTCTTGTCTGGACTATTTTATTTGCTTCCCAATTTGTCTTCTAATTGGCATTTCCATCATATCCCAGTTATCCCATTGCTTCGTGTTGCTATTAGAATTATTTTTTGATAATTGAGCTTCCATTTTTATGAAACTGGTAAGTTGTCAACCTAGACAAACAAACGTACTAACAAACTATAACATGGCAAATAAAACCTGATACAAACTGGCCCAGATCTACTATGATAGTCTCACCTCTCTCTGCTTGCCACCACCTTGTTGCTCCAGAAAACATTAATAACAGCACAGAGCCTGGCCCAACGTAGACACTCCAGAAATAATTGTTGCTTAATGAGAAGACACCTGTAGGTACATGGACCAGTATCAGTATAAAACTATTTTTTTTTTCCTGGAGAAATGAAAATGTGTGAGTTCTGTAGTGATGAAATGGTCTGGTCTAAATCATTGGCTCTCCTACTTTAGCATCAGAAGTACCCAGTGGGCTTCTTAAGACCCAGATTGCTGGGCTGCACATGCACTGCGTTTCTCATTCAGTAGGTCTGGGATGGGGCGGTAAGGACTTAAGGACTTAAACTATGCAATCTTATCTGCTTATCATAAGGACTATACATTTGTCAATATTTCAGATAGACCTGAAAGAAGTACTAAGATAACAAAGTACTATTAAAGTGTAAATGGTATCATGTATATTAGTTCTAAAATTTCTAATCTTTGTTTTAATCACCATTTGTACTAATTTTTTTAATGAATTTGCCTTTTGGAAAAATACTGAACTAGTAAACTAAGTAGAGTATAAAAGGAGCAATATGCTTTTTCTTCCTCATTCAAGAGCTAAAAATTTTTACTGGCAGGTCAAGTCAATTAGGAAGAGAGACAAAATTAATGCTAACTACAACAATTAATAAAATAGGGACAGACATTTTGAGTTTAAAAGTATCTCTCTAGTTCTGAGTCTTTAAAGGATTACAGTTGTGTCTGTGTTGGTTTTATAAATAGATAATATTGCAAAGAGAAACTGAGTCCCAGACAAATAACATGGAAAAGTAATGAAAACATATCCCTACCTCAAGCTTCTTGGTTCACTGCAAGAAAATTATTTTCTTATTTCCCTTAGTTGTAGTTACTTCAGAGGCATAATTACATTTTAGCAGAAAGAAGGGATCAGCAATGTGATAGCATTTTGTCCAATATCACACTAAAGAACATGATCATTATATATACATATATATATTTTTTCTTTTTTCTAGCTTATAACCAATAAGAATGTAAGGATTACACAAAATAATTACACAAATGGTTACTTCCTGCCAATATAAAATGTCACTGAACACAATGGTAGGTTCTTTCTCCAAATCACAGCTGACTTTTTGGTCTGACCTATGAAGATAAATCACATAAGCTACTTAAAATGGAAATAATAATCTTTGGAAATTAAAATGATGAAAGCTTAAAGCTGGCCTGATGCCAAAGTTTGATTTCCTGTTGTGTCTTTGAGACATGGTGTGGTAAATTTGGAAACATGGTTCTCTTGCTTGGTGTTCAGATACATTTTTGAAATCCACTCTAATTTAGCTACTATCATATTTTAAAAGTTGGACAGTTTCTGGTCAGGTAATAAGTTCTAAGAAGCATGATCCTTTAGTATCATTTTCCCCATTTATTAGTAACTAGAGGCCTGGTGCATGAAATTCATGCATTGGAGGGTACGGGGGGGTGGTCCCTCAGCCTGGCCTACGCCCTCTAGCAGTCCAGGAGCCCTCATGGATGTCCGCCTGCCGGCTTAGGCCTGCTCCCCGTGGGGATCGGACTAAAGCAGGCATTCGGACATTCCTCTCGCAGTCTGGGACCCCTCACTTCTTACCACCTGCCTGCTCTTTGCTCCTTACTGCTTGGCTCGCTGCTCCTTACTGCTGCCGTGGAGGTGGGAGAGGCTCCTGCCACTGCCACTGCACTCGCCAGCCATGAGCCCGGCTTTTGGCTGAGCAGCGCTCCCCCTGTGGGAGCGCACTGACCACCAGGGGTCAACTCCTGCGTTGAGCGTCTGCCCCCTGGTGGTCAGTGCGCGTCATAGCAACTGGTCATTCTGCCATTCGGTCGATTTGCCTATTAGACTTTTATTATATAGGATGAGGCTGTATAGAGACTTAGAGCACAGATTTTGGACAGAGAGAAGAATGGGTTCAGATTCCAGCTTTTCTTTTTATTCGTTCAGTGCTCTTGGCAAGTTAATTAGCATGTGGATAAAAATAAATATAAATGCATACAATTTTTGTGAGAATCATCTCAAATAAGATGATGTATATAAGTTGCCTAGTATGGTACTGGTCCCTGTTGTTTCACTTACGAGAGTAAACACATTTTCATTTCACTGTCTTCCAGGCATCCCCAGTTTAACAGGCCTCAGTTGATGGCAGCTCCATGTTTCCAATTGCTCAGGCCTCACTTATTTTTATTCCCCATACAAATCCTTGAGGAAAGCCTTTTGATCTACTTCTGAAGTATTTTAACAATAAAACCAATTTTTCTCACTCACTACTTACTACCACTTTGTTCCAAGCTATGATCATCTTTCACCTGGGTGACTGCAATAACTCCTAACTTGTCTCGAGATTTCACCCTCACCCACTGAAGTTTATTTTCAATACAGCCACCGTAGTGGCCTTTTAAACATGTATGATGGATCATGTCACACCTGCTCACACACCTCCAATGGTTCTGCATTTCCCTCAGAGTAAATGCTCACGGCCTTAAATGGCTCCCATGCTCTCGTGTCTTTTCCCAGACTGCATCTCCTGCATCAGCACTGTGACCTTATGTTCATCTCCTCTCTCCTCACGTTTGTCTGCAGGCTCACTGCCTCTCTTCTTTCACCTGTGCTCACAGGCCACCTTCTCAGGGAGGCCTGCCTTCACCATAGCACTCTCAATTCCTCTGACCTGGCTGTACTTCTCCCTAGTATTTTCCACCTTCCAACACATCTGATAATAAATTATTTACCATGTTTGTTACTTATTGTGTTTATCATGTTTAGTGTGTCTCTCTCCACTAAAATATAAAACCCACAATGGCAGGGATTTTTGTCTATTTACAAGGACACTCAGTACCTAGGACAATGCCTGCCACATAGTAAGCTAATACATTATCATTTGTATATGCAGTAAGTCCTCATTTGACATCATCAAAAGGTTCTGTGACTTAAAGTGAAATAAATGATGTATAATGAAACCAATTTTACCATAGGCTAATGATATACACAACAGTTAAGTTCTTTGGCAACAATGTTAAAAAAACATTATTTGAGGACTTGCTGTATACTCAATATCATGATGGCCTACTATCAATGCAAAGATTTCACAGAGTACTTTCACTTATTTTATTTCCTTTTTAATTATAACTTGTCCAAGAAATAAAGTGATTAAATTACATAGTCAGGATTTGAATGCAGCTTTTCTGATACCATTTCTATTCCTCTTCCCTTGGGAAGGCAATGGGAAGCCACATCTGAATTTGGATCAGTTTTTAACAGGATCAAGGAAGCAAGTTCAGTCAATGGGACTAAGGCATATTATTGTTTAGAAGTTGAAGTTATTAGTGAGATACAAGAATCTCTGTTTGGTCTGAATTATAATAACCCATGTCAAGTTTCCTCACATTGTACCAGAATTAATCATTGAAATGCTCCTGTTGATTACAGGCTGCAAAGTACTTGGGGAAAAGGAGATAATAATCCTTTTGGACAAAAAAACAGAAAAATCTTGTGCTTAGTATGGAAATGAAAATTGTGGCAGCTAAATACACATTCTATTTTCTCATAGATGATAACATTTTATGGATTGCTTTATTAAATTTTTTCTACATTGATTTATATCATTTCTGAATACAAGGATGAACTATGCGAATCTGGCCTGCTTCCCATTAATGCTCAACTCAGCCTGCTATTGTTGTGATTTACCACACTTGGAAATTGACCTCAGTAAGTACTGAGCAATAAAAATCTACATTGAATTAGGAGAAGTTAAAAGGAGAAGAACTTTATTTGGCTGGAAAGAACAAAGTGTTGTATTGAAACTTATGAATGTAGTCAACCAGCATTGGCCAATAAAATGTGAGAGTTAAAAAGAACCAGAGAAGTTGAATCTAATTCTGACTTGGGCAACTGTTCCAAGTTGTACAATTAAATGAGATATTACAGGTGAGCGAACTGAAGCAGGCCTTCAGCGTGATGCAGTTTTAACTTATTTAGTGACTCTTCCTAATAAATTCTAGATTAAAGGAGTACTCTGATAAGAATTTCATTTTAAGAATATCTTGGAATCATAAAGTAAGTCTGGAAGGGGCTTTGGATAATTTCTAGTTCAATTTCTGTATTTAATCCATGCAGTAGTTAATATCAGAATAAGATTGTCTGGTTTCTAGGATGGATCATGTTATTCTGTAATTGTCATTTAATCAGATTAAACTCCTTTTTATGGTTTTGATGTACTATGACTTGGCAGTTTAACAACTCTCAGTTCTTATCTGTATTAAAATGTTTTCCCCTCTCTGCTCCCCTAAAAAAAATCTTGCTATTTTTCTCCATAAGACCATGTTTATTAATTAAAAGTCTTCTCAGACAACTGCACATTGCTCTCTTCATTAAGAAGTTCCATCATTTCCATTATATTAATTCCTAATCCCACAGAGCTATATAAGTGTCTTGGCATGATTTTGTTCTTCTGCTATTTATATTTATTAGAATTTTTTAAGCCAACAATTATCAAGTACTTACCACATACCAAAATTTTTGCTTTTTTTTTTTTTGGTAGTCTCTTATTCTCACAATGGATTAGAGGGTAGTACTCTCATTTTACAATTGGAAAAATAGAGGCAGGGAGAGATAAGGTAATTGAACAATGATCACACAATTAGCAAATGGCAGAGCTTAAGAAAGTGCATATTGAGTGGCCTCTGCAAGTTGTACACCTCCGTGTGTGTTTGTATGGCTGGAATCATTTACTCTTCTATTTCCTCTATTAGTTTTGAAATGACTTTAGGGTAGGGCTGTGCCTGTTGTCAGTTTGCAGTCTCTCACAATCTTTGCCCCTGTGTTCCCCGTGTTGTCCATGCTTAGTGACCAGATGATTTTCTTTGCCCACAAAAGCAATTGTTTGATGAGTTCATGTGAAGCAACAGGCAATCCAACATTTGCTAGTCAATGTCAGCAGCAGCGCAGACCCAATCATGTTGCTCACTGAGGTTCCCGGAGCCCCGGACACTGATCAGTGGCTGCTCTTTGACCAATTTACTTGCCACTTCACTGCCGCTGTCAGTCACGTCACCTAGCGGGTCCCACTCTCCTGTAGCTTGCTCTTTAACATAGATCATTTACCAGAAGTAAACCTACCTTACAATGGTCATCCTTCACAGGACTTCGAGAAAGACTCAAGGTGGCAATTATTCAACTTTGTTGCCTCACCGACTAAAGACTTTTTTGCTCTAATGGGCTGCCAAGCTGCATGGAGAGAGTCGACCCGAAACAGGAGAACACACTGGGAGTTAGAAAAGCAAACGCCGCTCCCTGGGGCTTCGGCTAAATAGCCGGCTTTTAGACTTCTGTTTCAAGTAGCTCTTTGAAATTGGCAGCTGTGATGAGCTATGTGACCCCCTTTATCACCTGTTCTTGTTAACACAGAGGTTCATAGTGTTGTTTCTTGTCGAAAGAACTACACTAAGATAGAGGAGTCTAATTGCGTATTTTGTCATGCTGATATTAACGGCCCACGGGAGGCAGACCACCAAAACAAACTGTGCAGAGAGGATATTGCACGAAGGCAGGCGGAAACCCATGGCACAGGGCGCCCTGGAAAGATGTGATTTGGGTCCAAGCAGCCAGGTCTCAGATTTATTTCTTACTGCATGTTTATGCTTTCTGTGGGCAGCAGGTGCCTGAGGTATCATTTGAACAGGGACAAATTGCTATTTTTTTTTTTTTTATAATCTAAGGTTGCTGTTATCAATAGATACAACTGTATTAAGTGAATCTTAAAAGAACACTCCAAGTGGGTAAGATAATCGCTATTTGATCCTTAATGAAGACTTTTATCTCACTTTCTATTACTCTAACAGGGTATTATATTGCATCAGGCCAATTTGACTTACAATATTGTGGAGGACAACAGCATTTAAAACTGTTTCAGGAAATCTGGTCTGCCTTACATGATTCTGTGCTTAGTGGTGGAGGATATAGTGCGAGATTTAAGGCAGTTGGAAATATGAACCCAGCATGTGATTCCAAGGCGATGGGTTCTCTTCAGGTTGAAGATGAAATGAAAAAAATATGTTACTGTGAGTTATCAGTATGCGATTCAGTGATAATTATAACCTCAACACAAGAGATCAGGAACTAGAATTAAGGAGAGGATTAATGTTGCCGCTTTCCCAACTGATAGCAGAGGTACGAAATGGCTTTGCTGAAGGCAGTGATGCTCATATGGAGGCTGATGTGCTTGAGCCAATGTAACAAAAGCAAAAGGAATATTATTTACTGTATAAAAATGTTATTGCATAAAGAAGTTCAAAGGAGTGAGATTTAGTATCAGAATTTTTAAGGCTCTATATATCTTTGCTTTTCTTGGAGAAACCTAAAATTAGATAATTATACACACTGAACATGTCTTGTAAAATAATAAAAATTGCCCCAGGAGTTACTGCAAAGAGTTAACACATGGATGTTATAATTTATTTTCATCTTCACCCAAGGATATTTAATATTGATTTTGAGAGAGAGAGAGAGGAAGAGAGAGAGGGAGAGAGAGAGATATATCAATGTGGCACCCCAACGAGAGCTGGGGATTGAACCTGCAACCAAGGTACATGCCCTTTACTGGGAATTGAATCCAAGACCCATCGGTTCACGGACCGACAATCTAACCATTTAACTATACCAGCCAGGGCCCTTATATTGTTTAAATGACAAAGGTTTTAGGTTTCTCACACTATACTTGACTAAGAAATAAACTAATATTTGACTAAAATATAAAATCCTACATAATAAAAGGCTAATATCCAAATAGACTGAATGGCGGAGCAACTGAACCACCAAACAACTGGTTGCCATGATGTGTGCTGACCACCAGCGGGTGCGCGCACTACATGGTGGGCACTGGCTGCAGCAGGATGGTGGAGCAGGTGAGTGAGGGCACTGGTCACTGTCATCAGGGTGAGCCTCTGGTGGTTACTGACATTTTTTTGCTCCCACACAGTGTGCCACCAGGTGCTCGCACCTGCTGCTGGTGCCTGCCCCACTCGCACCCACTGCTGGCTCCGGAGCTGCTACTCACACCCACTGCCAGCGCCCGGCGCTGGTCCCGATTACTTGGCACTGTCAGCAGATGTGAGTGGTGGCTGCTGGCCACAATGGCCACTGAGGGCTTCTCCACCTCCCCCTGCTCCAGAGTAGATTATAATCCACTGACAGTGTGGAGGGATTGGGGCTGGCGCCATCAGCACGTGGGAGCGGTGGCGGGGGGAGTGGTGCTGTTGGCAGACGGGGTGGGGGGGGGCTGCGGTGGGAGGTGCCAGGTGGGGGTGTGGAGGATGAGCTGAGACCTGCGCTTGTGCCCACCACAGTCTCACAGCCCACAGTTCCTTTCAAGGTGCATGAATTCATGCACTGGGCCCCTAGTAAGCTTACAATTTAATGCAGTGTATGATTTTTGTATAGAACAAGATTAATGGCCATATCATTATATGATGGTTTATGTAGTCCAATTTCAGAGTATAGGCAAGAAATTCCCTTCTCTTCCAATAAAAAACCTTGTAAAGCTCCCAGGTAAGATTAATAGATAATCTATATAAGATCAGGTATGGATATATATATACCTAAGTGACCGTTACAACCAGGCAACCGCCCGGCCAACCTCCCGCAGTCCCTCCCCCCACGTGGCCGGCCCTGATCGGGACTGGGCAAGATGGCCCAGATCGCCCCTGATCACCGGCCAGGCTGAGGAATCCCACCTGTGAACAAATTCGTGCACTGGGCCTCAAGTCTATATATATATATATATATATATATATATATATATATATATATATATATATATATATATGGCTAATATGCTAAGTGTCCAGCCATCCAACCGGTTGCTATCATGCGCACTGACCACCAGGGGGCAGACACTCAACGCAGGAGCTTCAGTGTCATACACTGGCCATTTACAGAAAAACAGCACCGGGGACCTGGCACCCACAAAGCAACACTCGTCTTCCCCCAAGGGGGACACAGGTCCCACCACCACCCCAGAGCGAAACCCCACCAAATCACAGCCAATGCTGCCAAGGCCCATGGTGCAAAATGCGGCCCACAGCCCAGCCCAGCCCAGAAACGGTGGCTCTGGGTGCCGGGTAATGATGTCACGTACAATGCCTGGCTTCCTCTCCCTAGCGACTAGCCTCCTTGGAGTTTCTTCAGCCCAGGAACACGACTTGCTTTATAGCCAGGTGCAAACATTTTACACTTTAACCAAATGTCTGTGAAGTGTTTTCCTGTGTCTCATCTCATTTGATCCTCACAGAAGTCCTGGAGTAGGTAGATAGGAGACTCGGTGGAATCTTACTTTCTTTTCATTAGCCAGAAAACGGAGATTTAGAATGCTCAGAAACTTGACCCGACTGAAAAGAAGTAAGAAATGGTGGAAATTGAAAATGACTTCAGGTTTTGTCACTGCTCAGAATATAATCAAACACTGCTGCAGTTAAATATTGTACCCTTTGTCCTCCCTGCGTGATCTATAATAATAATCTGCTTTGTGTTGATATTTACTGCTGTGTTGCTGACCATTACCTGAAAGAGAATTGGGGTGCTTCACTGGCTGGAAAAAGTTTATATCAGAAAGCAGGTCTAATTAAGCAAGTTTATTCTATATATATAAAAGGCTAAGTTGACTTGCACATGAGCGATACATATAAAGCTCTCGTGGTGCCAATTGCACGTGTGTGTTTCGATCTGTCATTGTTGATCATGAATTTGGTTGACACTTTTATTATAGAGAAAGGGTGAACAGCGATATTAAAATATTTCTTCTAATTAATTTCCTTTCAATGTTCATGAATCTGTGCACTGGACCATTTGTATTATCATGAAAGAAGACGACTATTGAAAGGAGTTCTAAAGGGAGTCAAGTAACATGTGATGATAAATAGGAATATTTGCATAACATTCTCTCTTGATAAAATTAGGAAGGTGCGTGTAGGTTTGATGGGGGAAGACTTAAGTGATCGATTAATGCTTCCTTTCATGGGCCATGGAATAAAGGAATGTGAAATATTTGTCTTTTATTTGCTGAAGTTGTAAGTGAAATGGTATCTTGATTCACCAGGCTGACATAGATTGATGGAAGTATTGTATAAGTAGCAGTACCATTTTCTTTTTCAACTATTGTGAGGATTCCCTTCAACTTCCCCAAATCCATGCCAACACTTGGCATTATCTGCCTTTTGGATCGCTCCCATACTAGTAGGTGTGAAGTGAGATTTCCTGATTTTAATATGCATCTCCCTAATGACTAGTACTGTTGAGTATCTCTTCATGTATGTATTAGCCATTCCTATATCTTTTTTGTTAAAATATCTATTCAGATATTTTGGCTAATTTTTAATTGAAGTGTTTATCTTCTTAATTATGGAATTATAAGAGTTCTTTATATATTCTAGAGACAAGTCCTTTATTGAAAATATTTCGAACATTTTTTTCTAGTCTGTGTCTTGTCTTTTTACTTTCTTGATGGTGTATTTTAAAGTGCAAAAGTTTTGAATTTTGATGAAGTCCAATTTGTTTTTTCTTTTTCTCATGTGTTTTATACAGTCAAAAATAATTACATAATCCAAAATCATTAAAATTTGCTTCTATGTTTTCTTCTAAGAGTTTTAGACTTTTAGCTCTTACATTTGATCTATAATACATTTCAAGTTACTTTTTGTGTATGGTGTAGGTAAGGGTCCAGGTTCATCCTTCTGCATGAAGATAGTCAATTGTATCAGACTAATTTGTTGACAAGACTATTCTTTTATCCCCATTAAATTGTCTTGGCACCTTTGTCTAGTATGAGTTTCTGGTTGGGCATAATTGTCATTGCAAATTAATGTGCATATATATGGCTAGTGCAGGGGTGGGCAAACTTTTTGACTCCAGGGCCACAATGGGTTCTTAAACTGGACCGGAGGGCCGGAACAAAAGCATGGATGGAGTGTTTGTGTGAACTAATATAAATTCAAAGTAAACATCATTACATAAAAGGGTATGGTCTTTTTTTTTTTTTTTTTTTTTTAGTTTTATTCATTTCAAACAGGCTGGATCCGGCCCGCGGGCCGTAGTTTGCCCACGGTTGGGCTAGTGTATATTATAGTCAGTCTCTTCATCAGGCTCAAAAAGCAACCTGGAGGTAAATGCTAAAACTATAAGTTTCTGATATACAAGGCATTGTGCTATTGCATTAACTCGTTGCTATTGTAGAGGGCACATCTAAATGTAGGAGAGTGGCTATGAAGAGATATTAGTCACATAATATTATAATGTATGTATGGTTATTAATTGTGATAAGTGCTGAAATAATTTTTATTAGTAAAAGCAGCAGTTTAATAATAAAGTGACAATCAATTGCACTTTCCTTATAATACTGAAATATTAATTTTTATATCAATTTTGTAATTTTAAATCTGGAGATTATGTTCATATTTACAATTTTAGTTGTAAAATTAAGCTGCATAACAGAAGTCTTTGCTATGGTCTGACTGTTTGTATCCCCCCATATTCAAATGTTGAAATATAACATGATGGTACTAGGAGGTGGTGGCATTGGGAGACAGGACCTATGGGAAGTAATTAGCTCCTGAGAGTGGAGCCCTCAGGACTGGTATTAGTGCCCAAGCCAGTCAGAGAAAGACAAATACCATATGACTTCACGGAATCTAATGAACAAAATAAACTAACAAAGGAGACAGAGAAATGGCTGACAGCTATCAGAGGGGAGGCGGTTGGGGGCTGGGTGAGAGGGGTGAATGGATTAATCAAAGAAAAAAAAGACAACAGACAACAGTATGGCAATTGCCAGAGGGAAGGGTGGGGTGGGGAAAGGTGGAAGCAGGTAAAAGGGGAGGTAAATGGTGACAGAAGGAGACTTGACTTGGGGTGGTGAACACACAACACAATATACAATGATATATTATAGAATTGTATACCTGAAACCTATATAATTTTATTAACCAATGTCACCCCAATAAATTTAATTAAAAATAATTTTTTAAAATGACCCAAGAGCCCTAGATAGTTTGGCTCAGTAAATAGAGTGTCAGCCTGCGGACTGAAGGGTCCCGGGTTCAATTCCAGTCAGGGGCACATGCCCAGGTTGTGGGCTCGTCCCCCAGTAGTGCAAGAGGCAGCCTGTCAATAATTCTCTCTCATCACTGATGTTTCTATCTCTCTCTCCCTTTCTCTCTGAAATCAATAAAAATATATTTTAAAAAAAGGCCTGAGATGTGCCTCACTCCCTTCTGACATGTGAGATTAAAATGAAAAGTCAGCCAAAAAGGGGCCCTCACCTACTTTGCAGGCACCAGAATTCAGATTTTCAGCTTCTAGTACTGTGAGAAATATATTTCTGTTGTTTAGTAGCCTGAATAGACTAAGACAGTGGTCGGCAAACTGCGGCTCGCGAGCCACATGCAGCTCTTTGGCCCCTTGAGTGTGGCTCTGCCACAAAATACCGACATCTGTGCACGGGCCACGAAGTTTCAATTGCACTGTACGTGCGCACCCGCATGTGGTATTTTGTGGAAGAGCCACACTCAAGGGGCCAAAGAGCCGCACGTGGCTCGCGAGCCGCGGTTTGCCGACCACTGTTAGACTAATAGCTCCTGCCAATGAAAATCTTTCCCATATCCTCCACCTGTTATGATTTACATGTCAACAGGATGCACAATCATCATAGGTAACTTTGTAAACCACAGGTTTTAACAATGTTACATAGGGACATGTAGACTATATTGAGCTAAGTGTTGATCAAGCCACAAACAATATTGAAAAAAATGCACCATTCTCCCCAAACACCCACCTTAATAACTTAAAAAATTTTAGTTAAAAATGTCAGAACTTTTAGATGATAGTGGACATTTGGAGAGAGAGTGTAGTAATAATAAAAAAAGAGTTGAAATGCAAATCTTCCTTAATTTCATCCAAGTTCCCTATAAATTGAATTTTCAGTAACATTTAGGATGACTGGAGAGAAGAATCTGTTTCCAGAAATAAATGTAAATACCACAGTAAAAGACCCCTTGGAAACTCTTCCTGCTTGCCACTCTGAGTTAAATATCCAGCCAAGTCTAGATTCTATCAAATGAAGATCCTTACTTGAAAGGAAAGAGAAATTTGATCACTGCTGGGAGTAAGTAAAGTCAATTGCTGAATGAATAGGGAAAGGACACAGTTTCAAAAAGAAAGTGAGAGTACCCAGGCTGGCTCTTTCAGTAGCTTCTTGAGGGATGTGCCACCGCTGAGCTTATTTCCTGGAGGGAGTTAAGGAAGCCAGCCCCTAACAAGGGAGGGCTCCCAGGTGCCCCCCTGCATGGAAGGATGCATTCCTAATTGCAGCTGTTAGTCTCAAAAGCCACAGTCCTTGTGGGTCTGAGCTCTTATGATTCTCAGGGAAAAGTTAGAGAAAAGCGAACATATTTATTTTCAGAGCCCAAAGAGGCAGGTGTCCTTAATACCGGTCCAGTACATCTTATATTGAAATAGAAATATAATGCTAAATATTTCTGAGCTATTTCATTGCAACCCAGGTAAATTATTCTTAATTTATCATAATATTTTCTCCATTATCTCAATGGATTTGTTTCAATTCAAATATGTACTATACTGATTCAAGCTTTGATTTGTTTTGGAAGTAAAACTTTTTCAGACCAGTTCTGTGAGTAGGTCCTCTGCAGGCAGGAAGTGAATGACAAAGAGGACTCAGGTGTCCCTGAGGGTTCAGTATTTGCCATACTGGGGATGGAATGGGAGGGGAAGAGAGTCCGGGGTCTAGTTCTCATGAAACAAAACAGGACAAAACGAAACGAATAAGGTAAAACAGATAAGTTACCAAGCCAACAAAAGTTGGAGTCATTGTTTCAATCGAAGAAAAGATGATTCATATATTACATATAATAATGGTAAAAGTAATATTATGTCTGTATAAGTACTGTAAATAGTGGGAGTATTTTCACACATATTATTTTAAAAAATCTTCATTGTTGAGAGTATTACGTATGTCCCTTTTCCCTCACTGACCCCTTCTATCCCAGTTCCCCCTCTCCTCACCACTCCCCCCCCCCACCCCCTCGCTGCCCCAGGCCTTCACCACCCTACTGTCTGTGTCCATGGGTTTTGCATATATGCATACAAGTTCTTTGGTTGATCTCTTCCTTCCCACCCATTCATCCCTGCCTTCCCTCTGAGATTCGACAGTCTGTTCCATGCCTCTATGTCTCTGGGTCTATTTTGTTCATTTCACATATATTATTGTATTTGATCCTTGCAGCACTATTTTGACAATGGCAGGCCAGAATGGGCTTTTATCAACCCCATTTTGTAAGTGGTAAGACTGGGTATATTAGTTCTTTAGGGCTGCCACAGCAAATGACCATAAATTTAATGCCTTAAAATGATAAAAAATGTGTTCTCTCACAGTTCTGGGAACTAGAAGTGTGAAATCAAGGTGTCACAGGGCTGCATTCCTTCTGGAGGCTCTAGGAGAGAATTCATTCTTCACTTCTTCCAGTTTCTGGTGGCTGCCAGCATTTCTTGGCTTGTGGCCACATCCCTCTCGTCTCTGCTTCTGTGGTCACATTGCCTCTCCCTCTACTTTTTCCTTACAAGGACAGTTGTCATTGGATTCAGGACCCCCAGCCAGATAATTCAGGATGATCTCTTCATCTCAGGAGCCTTCACTTAATTATATCTTTGAAGACCTACTATACTATGTGCTTATAAGCTAAGCACCTTTGAAATTGTTCGATGGTCCATGTATGTTAAAGAGAAATGCAATGGTTGCATTTTAGGAAAAACAGAGTGCAAAGATGACCTGACAAAAATTAAAAGTGAATTTGAAACTAAAGGGTTAAGTGTTCTTATATGTGTGAAATTCCTAAGGGTAAACAAAATGAAAACTTCTTAATTATAGGTCTCTCGAAGTCTTTCCTATGTTTCAATATGTTTTGAATTTCTAAGGCAAATGCAGTGTTTTCCAAAATAATTTATAGAAGGAAACTCCTTTTTGCTGAACTTCAGGGAACAGTGGGCTTCAGAACATAGTTTGGGAAACAGTGCATGTACACTCAACAATGAATATTTAGTTCAATTTCTGTGAATAACCTGGGAGAACAGTGATATGAATACCTATCATTTGTGGAGTACTGACTCTGCATTAGGGACTGCATTACGTGTTTTAGGTGCATTAACTCATTTAATCTTTACACCCCCCATGTGATAGGTTCTAGTATAATTATGTTACAGCTAAGGAAACTGAGGTAAAGAGATGTGAAGCAACTCTTCCAGGTTTACACAGCTGGTAAGTTGTAGAGCCTGGCATCTAATCAGGGAGGCGTACCTACTCAAGCCTGCTGCCACAATCACCATGTTATTCTAATATTAAAATATTCTAACAGAGCAGTTCCAGTGCAGCCAAGTGATTAAATATATATGCAAATATGAGCTCAAGACCCTGGGAAGCAGCAGCCTGGGCTACTTGGGTCTGTATTTGGCATCAGGAGGGGTGAGGCTGGCTGTCCAATCAGTCCGTCATCATTTCTGTCTGTCATTCTGGGCTCTAAGATGAAACAAAGCGTTTCTGAAGGAGGAAAAGAAATATGTTGCTCTGTTCTTAAGACTTATGTCAAAAATGTTTCAGTCCTCAGGTAATTTACTGGGGCTGGTTCTATCCCTATTTACTTCAAAGCTCCAGTAAAAATGAAAGGGATGCGAATGGTATTTGGTTTTGCAGAGAGACATCTGGATTCTTCTCTGGGATCTGGCCTTGCTGACAGGAAACGTCCTCTGACAATCACACGGCCATGCCGAGGGGAAGATATTTCTTTTCTTGCCTCCTAAAAGAAAATTCCGAATGGTTTTCTTGAATATTCTCCATCAAATTCTCTGTGGTACACCTATGGCTTTTCCCCATTGTGAACTATTACTGCCATTGCGCAATGTTTATTTTAGTAATGAACGCTGATTTATTTAACCATGAAGACTAGATTATTAGGTAGAACAAGGCCACAGGCCATATTTCACAGGGTGGCCTCAAACTCAGAGGATTAAATCAGTTGTTGTTAGTAAAATGCTTCATATAGTCCCTGCCACAAATAAGTGCTTGCCAACTAATGAAATAAAAAAAAAAAACTGGGGGCAAGCTTGCCTTCTCTGGGTCAGTTGTAGGGGCTTCTGAGAAAAGCTGAAAGGAGTCAGCTAATGCTGTAAGAGCACGTCTTTGTCACATGTAATGATTTCTAACTTTTAAGACTTGGAAGTTTGGCACAGTGACAAATGCTCCTGAATGATGGCTGGCTTCCACACGGAAGGAAGAAAGGCCATGGTATTTCCAAAGAGCCTCAGGAAATTTAGAGAGATATTATCCATGATTTTCAGACAAGGAAAGAAATTTTCTTGCCCAGTGTCAGGCGTAGTGAGAATTCAAACCCATATCTCTTACTCCCATGTCAGGGTGCTTCCAACTACTCAAGCCAAACAGGCATGGCCAATAAATATTCTCATTAGAATAAGTATTTGTTCATTTACTTACTTTTACTTTATTTGATCTGATGAATTCTATTCCTTAGGAGACAATAATTCTTGTTGCAAGATTTAAATGGTCAGTTTCCTTTGCTTGAACTAATGCTTCCCATAGATGCGGCAAATGCTTACTAGGTGGTATGAGAACTCGTCTACTTTGGGTGGGTGGAAATTCATTTATACCTTCTTTAAAAATTGATAGAAACAGTACAATAATAAAAAAAACTTGGTAAGCATTTTTTTGAAAGCTGATTTTTATGTGAGGGGCTGTGCTGGGCAGGGGAAATATAAAAATCAGGAAGACCTGTATCTTGTAATGAGCTTACAACCTAGTGGGCACACAATCTAATCATGTAACTCTTTTAGTTCTCAGAGACAGTAAGTAATGTAAAAAGAAGCTGAAACTATTTATTATTCAACCGCTAAGCTAATGTATTCAACCAAGAATTAACCTTCTATAACAAAACATTATATGTATGTAAATATCAATGAATATATGTATGTATATGCATATGTATTTTAATCACTTTTTTCTTTCATTATATCAAAGTCTAGCCATACTAGACTAGAGGAAAAGAATAGGTCAAATTATATTAGATGTGAGATCAAAAGGCTAATAGAAAGATAGACAAAATGAATCCGATCAACCCCAAAAGTACTTTATTATGATAATGACTGCTAGCTACAACTTGTGGAATAAATATCTGGGTCAGATACCACACGTTTATTTTATTTTTAAATATATTTTTATTGATTTCAGAGAGGGAGAGGGAGAGGGAAAGAGATAGAAACATCATTGATGAGAGAGAATCATGGATCTGCTGCCTCCTGCATGCCCCCTAGTGGGGATTGAGCCTGCGACCCAGGCATGTGCCCTTGACCAGAATCGAACACCGGACTTTTCAGTCCGCAGGCCGACGCTCCATCCACTGAGGCAAACCGGCCAGGGTGATACCATACATTTAGAAAGTCTCATTTGTTTACTTATTTTGTGGTACTTTTCCACTTAACAACCCAATTATATCTTTCACTTGGTATCTTTGACAAGCTAAACCAAGTACCAGGCTTTGTTAAATATTTGTTTTCTTTCTTCTTTCTTTTTTGTATTTTTATGATTTCCCCAGTTTATTTTGAAGCCTTCTCTCACATGTAGCCATATGAATTTTGTATTAGTTATCTGAAAGAACACAGAAATTCCCTATAAATTAAGCACTGAAGAATACGTATCACCACATTAATACTTAAGCATTCCAACATAACATTTTTCCAACTCTTACCAACCACAGATAAAGCAGCTAACAAGTGTCCTTTCTGGATATAACTGTAGCTCAAACGGAACAAATAAGCTGACTCCCTTATGCTACAAACTAGACAGGAACTGGGAACGATTGTTACTCCATAAATCTCTTTCCTACAAACACGCGGGTGTGCGAACCCCAGGGGAGGGCTCCTATCGCCCAGGGAAGGGAGTGCCGGGGACAGGGTGCTCCTCCGGACTCGGGGAAGCGGGAGGGCAGGTGACGTAAGAGGCTCACATGCTGACAGAGGGATGAGGTTCTACTTGGTGGTTCTACGATTTCGTCTGAAACTGGAGCAAAGCGGGAGGCCCCGCTGGCGTAAGAACACTTCATGTGCCCCATAAACTGTCTGAGACAAAGATATTTATTTATTCTTTGGCCAAACACCACCACTGATTTCCATCCAGAGTTATTTTTACGGTAAGAAACAGCAGGGGGACGCAAGTACCAGCACTGGCCTTGCGCTATGGACGTGACCTTGGCTGGGACTCGGGCGGGCACCAGTGGGCATTCTCCCTGCAGCGCCTCGGATGCTGCTGGCACACGGTCTCTCAGTCGGACTCATTCCCGTAATAGGGTCTTCAACAATGAGCTGTTTCCGAGGGTCGTAGCTCCCAAGTAGTTCAGCGGTAGCTCTGCCGTGATTGACTGGATGACCTCTTCTAGTCCAGTCTCTGCGACTGCTCTCACCCATACACAGCATATAATCGAACGTGACCAAGTCTTCTTCAGGATCCTGCTGGGCAACACGATTCACGGGAACACCTTGCTCCTTCCTGCGATTCTGCCCTCGATTGTCGGGGGTTTCCTGCACGCACGTGGAGGTGGCTGCACTGTCTATCCTCCGCTTATCTGAAACGTTTTCATCAGTTACAAGTTTTCTGAAAACTGCCTCAGCAATGGGTGATGGACAGATGTTACCCAGACACGTGAACAGCACCGGCTTCGGTGCCTGCTCAGCCATCTTCGTGCACAAACAAGGAGGCACCCACAGACCGGGAGGAACAGTCTAAATATTAGTTTTCACTAAGCAGTGTTCTGGAAACACTTACCAAGCACCAGCCTCTCTCTATACCCCTTCCCCATCATCCCCTGACAGTATGCGTTGGACATTTGTCATTAACTGTGGCATGTGTCTCGGAATATTTTCTTAAGACCCGTATTTCAGGGAGCCATAGGTAAAACATTACAAAAGTCCCACTTTCCGTCTCTTGTCTAAAAAATTCCAATCTTCAGAGAATGCTCTATACATTCCAGTTTTAGAGTTGGTATGAAAAAGTGTTTTGAAGCTAATTTTAAAATTGTACATGTTATGAGAAGATTATGCCAAGAGACCTTTCACCTAAATGTGCTTTAGAATAACCTAGGAAAGAATAGGATTACAGAAACAGAAATCACAAAATCATTACCTAAATTAATATATTTTCTCAAGTGTTTGTTACTTTCCCCACTGCTTAGTAAAACAGGACCCCCCCCCCCCCAATTCAGGTCTTTGAACCTATTTTTTCTTTGCGCAATGGATAACTTTTATTTTTAGCTATCACCAGAGCCTACATCTTATTCTTCAAGATCAGTGGATAAGCGATGAGTGCCTTTGGGCTGCTTTTTAAAAAAATACATTCAGGATGAATTTGTAGAACAACCTGCCTCTTTTGTGTCTGTTATTTTTCACTGAGGGCAAATGGATCTGCTTCACCCTGAGACCCCCGTCAGGCAAGTCTGCCTTCCCTTTTCCCATCCCCAAGACAAATTAAGAATGCTGAAACCTCTCACTCATAACAAAACAGTGATAAAGCAGGTAACAAGACCTCACATTAATCAGGTCTTTCAAAGAAGAGGCCCCAACCTGCACCCTTTGTCTAGCCTGCTGGTAGGTGGGGTTTTTTCAGCCTCTTTTTAGGGTCCTAGCATTCTTTAGTCCGGCAGCACATTCTCCTTGGAAATGTTTCACTTTTCAGACAGCCTCTGTGTTGATCAAAAAACCCAGAGAGCCACTACAGAAATCTGAACTTCTAATGATCTTCTTTTATATTTTCTTACAATGGACAATGGTTCTCTCAAACTAAGGGCATCAGTACATAAAGACAGGCAACAATGCAAAGAGATCGAGGGTGGGGGAGGCGCAGCCACTATCACAACGGGTGCTATATCATAGCGGTGGGGGCGGTGGGGGGGGGGAGGGGCGGAATCCTGTGTTCTCTACCCAAATTGTTACTGTCTCATGTTAAAAATATTCAAGGCCCCTGCAAACCAATGCTGAGATGAGAAAAGATAAGAGTAAATGAACAATTTTCTTCTCAGGAAGAAACATTACTGCCACTTACATGGTAACAGACCAGTAGTCTTATGTTTTTCTAGTTCCTTTCACCCCCAGCACAACAGAAACTAACTCACTAGTAATTCCTCTAAGTTTCCTTCAAGAATGCTTGACCTTTGCCAGGCTAAATGAAGCAAGCTACCAGTGTGTTTATACAATTGTGTTGAATCAATGCGCCCTCTCCTGATCAATCAAAATATTACAACTGGTATAGGATTTCCAGGACTACTGTAATCAGACAGGAAAGATAAATTGGGCAGTTTTATTTGTATGTTTTTCAAAATATCATCATATAAAAAAATTGTAAAAGACATGTGAATTAGATTTCATAGAATCAGAATTAAATATAAATCAATATTTATGAGTTAACTTGTATTAATAATTTATAAACTGCCTAATAAAAAACTTGAAATAACTTCATCTTTGCTCTCAAGATTTTTGTGAAAAAATGTACATATTCATAATAAAGCAAGTGTTGGCACACGTTTTCTGTAGTAAACCAGGTAGTAAATATTTTAGTTCTTGCTAGTCATTATGTCTCTTTTGCACTTACTCAACCCTGCTATGCAGAAGCTTCAGAGATAATATGTGAATGAATGGGTGGGGTTGTGTTCCAATAAAACTTTATTTACAAAAACAAACTTCAGGCCAGGTATGGTCTATACAGCAGTGCATCTGAAAGTCTGTTGGGCCATAAAAGAATCTAAGCAACACCAAAGTGTTGCATTTTTTCAAACAAGAGCGTTACTCTGGGGAAGTGACTGTAATTTTTGCTTAAAGATTAGTATCATTTCCAAACATTTTAGAACTTTTTTTTTTGAGTTTGTAGACTGAACCAGCAAACCTCACTAAAGATAATGAGAAATTAGACCTGGAAGGGTGCTCAAACATCCTTTAGTACAATTCTCTCATTTACAAAGGAGAAGACTAAAGCCCAGAGTAATTCCTGAATGCTGCTCTGATCACCTCTTTATTCACTGAATCAGCTCTAGATTTTTTTTGGCTCTTTTGGTAAGATAACATATGGAATAATGCTTTGGAACCAGAAAGAATTAAACATGTATTATTGTTATTACTATGTTAGGAAAAGAAAATGGAAGACATTTATAATTTCTCTTCTTTTAAAGACCAAGTCTATATAAATGAGAAAACTACAGTCAATTAAATCTCCTTCAATTGGAAGCACCACAAGTTTTAGAGATAGTAACTTGCATAGGTATTTATAAAAAAAATCACAATTTTATAAATTTTAGAATTTTTATTGGCAATTGAGTCTAGAGATGACTAATTTATCTTGGTATTTGAACAAAGTTGTGAATTACATGTGTTGGTGTATGGTAGGAGTAAGAAACATCTGGCCTGTGGGCCATATAAGGCCAGTGAAATAATTTGGTTTGGCCCTGCCAAGGCCACTGCAGGTGGGACATGAAATTCAATAAATCTAGGAGCTTTTTTCGTAACAACATAAATTTATATTGAGTGAATAATATTAAGTGGATGATGTTATAAATATCCAAATGGTCCTTGGCAGAAAAAAAGGTTCCCCACCCCTGATGAATGGTAACAACATAGATATATTTTTATTATTGAATTATTTTAGCAAAAGTTGTCATTATGTGAATACAGAAACTTTGTGATAATGCATATAAATAAAATGTCCTTGAACTTGATCCATTGCTGCGTATTCTGACCAAATAGTGAATTGTAGGTGTCTTTTAAATTAAAGCTAACAGTGAAGACTTAAAATAAATTAATTCAGCAGTTATTCATTTATTCAAGATTAATTCCAAATGGTGACAGGCACGAAGTGACAGTGGTATAATTCTGATTTTGAAAAATGCCTTCCTAGTCCTTGCTCTCAGTGAGCTTTTGGGAATTAGTTTCGATAAGGCTTTGAGCTCTGACTTTGAGAACACAAAAATGAACATGACATCAACTTTGCTCTCAAAGATGTTATATAGGGAATAGAGAGAGAGTAAATGAGAATAATGAGATGAGATAAAACTATAATAAATATAAAATGAGAATTGTAAGTAGTTGGCACTTAAAAGTCATATGGGGAGGAGATTACTTCCTTATGGGACTTTGAGGAATGCTTTGTAGTTGAGTGACTATTTGATCCCTGCCTTGAAGCCTGAATAGGATTGAACAAAGAGAGATGAGGCAGAAGGGGGAGTAACAGACTGATTTTTTTTTTTTTGACAGAAGCAGCAGCATAATTAGACAAAAATGGAGTGTTCTTGGGGAATAGTGAATAAACTTCTGGGGTTCGACTGTGTGTTTTGTGAGAGAATTATGACAAAGAGGTTGTTTGGTCTCAGATTGTGGGGGTTATTGAAAATGATAAAAGGAGGTTGAGTAGATACTGGAGAAGAATTGAAGGTTTTTTAAATCAGGTAGTGACATGGGTCAGAACGTGTTTTTGGAAAGTAACCTTAAATGAATCAAGCTCAAGGAAATGTTATTTATAATCATGAAAAGACTGTCTATTGCAATAACTTAGGAGGAACGTAACAAAGGCCTGAACTTCCCAGTGGTGTGTGTGAACAGAGAGAAAGAAACACAATGTGATTCAAAAGGTGGGGGGTGGGAAGTGGGAAGGGGGAATCTACAAAATGGATGATGATTAACTGAGGAACTTGTTGCTAAAGGAAGAAGTGAAGATGTCTTTCAAATTAAAGCTAACAATGAAGACTTAAAATAAATTAATTCAGCAATTATTCATTTATTCAAGATTAATTTAAAATGGTGACAGGCAGCAGAATACATGTTCTTCTTAAGCACCCACAGAACATTCTGCAGGATAAATCTATGTTAAGTCACCACATAAGTATCACCCAATTTAAAAAAACTGAAGTCATACCAAGTAACTCTCTGACCAGAATGGAGTAAAATTACAAATCAATAACAGGAAGAAAACAGGAAGAAAATTCACAATATGTAGAAATTCAATAACACACTCCTGAACAATCAATGAGTCAAAGATAAAAATCAAAAGTTATTTCCAAAAATACCTTGAAACAAATGAAAAAGAAAAATACAACCTACCAAGTTTGAATCATGGAGAAATTCAACATCTTAAGAGAATAATAACAAGTAAAGACATTGAATCAGTAATCAAAACTTTAAAAGAAAGAAAAGCTAAGGGCCTTGAATATATGGTCAACTAATTTTAATAAGAGAACCAGGAGTATTCAATGGGGAAAAGATAGTCTCTTTAATAAATGGTTTTGGGAAAACTGGATATACACATGCAAAAGAATGAAACTGGGCCCCTAATTTACACTACTCACAAAATTAACTTGAAATGGATTAAGGACTTGAACATGACACCTGAAATTATAAAACTCCTAGAAGAAAACATTAGAGAAAAACTCCTTCACATTGGTCTTGCCAACGATGTTTAAAAAATATATGTTTTTATTGATTTCAGAGAGGAAGGTAGAGGGAAAGAGAGAGAAACATCAATGATGAGAGAGAATCATTGATCGGCTGCCTCCTGTCCACCTCCTACTGGGGATCAAGCCCAAAACCTGGGCATGTGCCCTTGACCGGAATGGATCCTGGGACCCTTCAGTCCTCAGGCCGACGCTACACACTGAGCCAACCAGTCAGGGCAAACAATTTTTGATGTGACACCAAAAGAACAAGCAACAAAAGCAAAAGTTAACATGTGAGACTATATCAAACTGAAGAGTTTCTCCACATGAAAGTAAACAATCAACAGAATTAAAAAGGCAACCTACAGAATGGGGAGAAAATACTTTGAAACCGTGTATCTGTTAAATAATTTATATCCAAAGTATATGAGAATCTCATACAACCTAATAGCAAAAAACCTGATAACCTAATTAAAAATTGGCACAGGTATTAAATAGGAATTTTTCCAAAGAAGGCATACAAATAGCCAACAAGTACATGAAAAGGTGCTAAACATCACTAATCATCAGGACCTTGCAAATCAGAATTATAATGAGATAGCATTTCACACCCGTTAGAATTGCTGCTATCTAAACAAGAGATGACAAATGCTGTGGAGAAAAGGGAACCTGTGTGCACTATTAGTGAGAAGTAATTTTCAATAGTAATTATGGAAGACCGTATGGATGTTCTTAAAAAAATTAAAAATAGAACTACTATGTTTTATATTCCGTTATAATTTTCTTGCAGTGGGCATAGGAACATTTATCCACTTTAGAGATGACCTTACTACATTCCCATTGATATGAATGCACTACCAAATGGCTTTAACACCAGGAACAGTAGGAAAAGATGTAAGTCATTTCATAGCAAAGGTTAAATGAATGGTCCAAGGTCAAAAAGGAAGTGAAGGCAGAGACAATGACAGAGCCCAGGACTTCTGACTGTCACTTCAGTGCGTGTTCTAGCACTGAATTGGGATATTAGTAATTTCTTTAAAATTACCACATCTATATATACAAAAGCCTAAGCGACCATCCGACCGTTTGCCTGCCTCACCAGTAGCTATGATGCACAATGCTCACCAGGGGGCAGATGCTTAACACAGCAGCTGCCAAGCTGCAGTGACTTGGCAGCTGTGGTTCTCAGGTGACGCACCCAGAACCAGAGAGGAGGGAGCCCGATTCTGGGGTGCGTCACCCAAGAACCACCCTCTCGTAATCTGGGACCCCTTTGGGGATGTTGGAGAGCCTGTTTCGAATCTATCCCCACAGGTCAGGCCGAGGGGCCCCACTGGTGCGCGAATTCGTGCACTGGGCCTCTAGTAAATAATAAAAAATTAGGAAGGATGCACATTTCGCCTTAGAAAGGTTGAGAAACATGCATTTACTTTATATTTTACTGACTTTAGTTCTATTTTCATTCAGAGATTAAGAACATAATCTTTGAAGGTCAACTTCCTGACTCAAATTCTAGTTCTGCCACTTCTATGCTGTTGATGATGAAGATTCAGTTTCTTCATTAGCAAAAGGAGGAAGTTTAAAATTGCTGGGGAGGATTATGTAAAATAATATATATCAAGTTCTTACCAGTGTCTTGAACATGATGAATCCTCAACACTTAACATAATTTTTGTTTAATTTCTCCACGGGCACACTGAGATTCTAATGAATAGATTACAGCAAAATTTTAAGAAGTAAAATTAAAAATTAAAATTTAAAAAGTCATAAGAATTCTATCATTGCCTTTGAAAATTACACTTTTTGTCATCTAACCCTGGAAAATCTGGCCTATCCACAGGGCTGCTGAGAGGAATCAGCAAGACACTGAATGTCTGTGCACTATGGGAACTCACAGGGTGTTGAGGATTTATGACACAGAATCATTGTTGCTTTAAGATGCACACATTTTTTTTTTTTTTATCACTCAGCTATTCTCTGTACTTCTAAAAGTTTGCTCTCTGTCACTTTCTCCTATTGCCTACATTTGCTTTTAAATTTATTATTGGCGAATGTGCCCTTTCCCTGTCTTCCTGAAAGACTGGGAAATTCTTTTCAAGTTTGATGAGCTTCCAATGTAAACAAGAACTAATTATTGGCATTTCTATTTTGTATTTCTTTCTATATATCTATTAAGCTATTTTACTGTGTTCAAGTCCCCAATTAGACTGTAAAAACCAAATTCTTGAATTATCCACTAGGGGGAGGCATCACTCTTCCATTAAATGTAGATTTTCATTTTCAAAAGTGAAATTTAGATTTTTCTTCTGGTGAAAAGCTGAATGATTCTATCCTGGTATTAAGACTCTGCTTAAAGTCATGGTTATATCTTGGCTCTCTTGAGACTGACAATGCAGAATTCACTCAAGGAGAAAAGACATGTGTTTATAAATGAATAGCATTTTATTTCCTTTTTATTTATCCTTCACTGGCTACTCAAGCAACAGTCTCACACAAAATATTGTTTCTCACAGAAGTGTCACACTACTCTAAAGACTAAATCTGAGGACTCCCTTCTGTCTCTTTACAGAGATGACTTACTGAAGGATTTTTCGAATCACATAACCATGCTTCTTATTAGTCTTCCTGTCTTCACCACTTTGATGGAATTCTTCATAGTAAATGTAACAGTGATATGAATGTTTCTGATGTTTTTCAAGTAGGCATTTTTAAAAGGAAGGTAACTTTAAATGGCTTATTTGTATTTGAATATCCTAATGCTCCCAGATAGCTAGCATTTAATTTTGTCAAATTATATTAATCTAGTGAAATATATGATAGCAGAAAGTGATGGAATAATAGAAATGCATTAACCAGTAAGAGGAGCAGAAGTTTAGAATTCACTTAGATTAGGAAATCTAGATTTGTTCAAAGAACAGTAATAGTTGTTTATCTTGTACTCAAGACATTTAGTTAGGTGCAACCACTTTGTAAAACAGTTTAGCAGTTCTAAAAAATGTTAAACATAAATATACCATATGAAACAGCATACATTCCTAGTTATTTTAGCCAATAGAAATGAAATCACATATCTACAAAGACTTTTATGTAAATGTTCATTAGCAACATTATTCATATTAATCAGGAAATGGAAACAATCCGAATGTCTATCAACTGGTCAATAATAAAAAAATCATATATACATACAAAGGAATACTACTACTAGACAATATAAAGGAATGGTAATATATGCATAAAGTTTGCTTTGGGGTAATGAAAGTGTTTTAAAGTTGGATTGTGGTGATGGTTGCACAACTGAATACATTTATTAGATGTCACTGAATTGCACACTTAAAATTTGTTGTATTATAAAGCTGTTAAAAATTAGTAGAATAAATTTAAAGATCAAATGTTATAAAAATCTGAAACATTATTCTGGAGAGAGGAAATTAAACTGATTAGCTATTCCAGCTTCTAGGTCATGCCAGCAACTTGTCTTAAAGTTTCAGAAAAGAGCAGAAATATATGACTTTTCATTTCTACCACTCTGAAAAACACAGCCAAATGTTCCTGAATCAAAGCATCAGAATTCATGCTATGAGGCTTAGGTTTGCCTGTGACCTATGAACCATCCCTCTAACTCCTACTATCTCCCACTCACGGAATGTGACTAGACTCTATTAGGTTTGCTCCCTTCTCTTAAGGTACATGGACACCATATTGTTTGCATATCTTGAGCAATTTAATGCTATTACTGGGAAGTGAACTGGACACATAAAATATATTTATTTTCCTGGCAAACAATACACCTTGCCTATCTTTCTCAGTGTGCCTTTGAGACCTTCCTTGGCCAGAACAATGGGTTACTTTTTCTGACATCAATGGTGCTGTATTTCTGGCATGAGTTAGGCCTGAAGATGACTTAAGACAGAAATCTTAAGGCAAATATATGCAATGGAAGAATATTCACACATATATTGCTCAATTATACTTATAGAAATAAACCTCTTATCTCTCTCTCCCAAATCATATTAATAATGCTAACACTTTTGAGTCATTGAAAATGCTTAAAATTTGTTTTACAAAGCCCACCCCAACTTGCTTCAGTATAAAAAGAAATGATATATTTGCTATGTACTGCATTTGTCTGTCTGTCTTTGAGGACAAAAACCCTTCTGTCATGTCTTTGGGAAGTTTTCCTTGGAGAGGTTACCTTGGGAATGTCCTGGGTTTCGCCTCTTTTCCTTCCTTCCCTTGGCTCAGCTTCCAGTGACTTCATGAAAAGGAAAAGTTAACTCCCAAAGCAATAACCAGCAGAACTCTGCTTCTGTTTCTCATCTTTTCAAAATCAGCTAGAATGTCTCTGATGGGGGGTCACTAGCTAACTTCAGTGATGGCGTCAGGCCTGGTTCTTTCCCTCTCCTATATGGGGGAATCAAAGTCATGGTTTCAATCAATTAAGAGCAGAGAAGGTACCTTTTCTATCTTGAATATATTCTAGCTCCAGCTGGAAGAAATTTTCATTTGTTCCAAAACAGAATCCTCTGGAAGACGATTATAGATGAAACATCATCTTTTTTTTTTTTTTAACAACCGAAATTGGGAAACATGGTTCTCTTAAGTAACATTTTTTCTTAAACATTAATTTATTTGAAAAAACAAACAAACAGCTCTTATAAAGGTTTTTACATTCCTTATATATAGGAAACTTCTGACACTAGCAGGGTCAATAATGAAAGAAACTAAGCAATTACAGTACCACATGGATAGGGATAAGTATTAGGTGTATTAGCAACACACCAGAGGGGCACATTAGTCAGTTCTCAAGGGTTAGGAGAAATTTTCCATGGATGTAGTATCCAACCTTAAACTTGAAGGCTTTGCAGAAATTTGGTTGCACAGGTGTAGAAAAAAGAGCCTTCGGTGTGCAAAGAGAAAGGGGGAAGAGAGGAGGCATGCCTGACCATGAAGAGCCTTGTTAAGAAGTCTGACCTTCTTTCTGAAGGCAGTGGGAAGCCATAGTACTCTTAGGCAGAGACGTGATATGATGAGGGATGTGCTTTAGAAAGACATCTAACTATAGTCTGATGGTGTGACCATAGGTCCTGATTTTCCAAAATAGATCCAATTTTTGCTTATTGTTCTGATGAAAATATCAATAGTGGTCTCTTTCAATAATAAAGTTTTATTTTGATGACAAATTATGTGGTTTTCCCAAAAGTAGCCTAAAAGAGACCAAGTAGCATGAAGATCTTAGATGCAACTGGTTGCAGCATCTGTAGGAGAGATGATGCCTTGCACTGTTAGTGATAGTGAGGACAGGGAGTAGTAGAGGATAGATGTTAGTAGTAGTAACATTTAAGAGGTATATACACAGCAGATGGTGGTTGTTTGGACGTGGGGAATGAAGAAGAAGAACATGAGCTGTGACACCCAGTTTTCTTCTTTGGCAGCGAGGTAGATGGTAGACCTTTCACTGAGACACAGAATACCAGCAGATGAATACGCTTTTCTGATGGAAAATAATAACTGAATTTGGGACTTGTGGAACTTAAGATGTCTAAGAGATCTGGTAAACATTTTGATAAATGTATCTGAAGTTCTGGATAAAATTCAGAACTGACATAGAGATTTCAGGGCTGTCTGCATAATGCAACTGAAAGTATGGGAGTGAATGAGATAGCCCAGATTGAATATGTAGATAAGAGAAGAGTTCTGGGACAGAGTCTGAGAACTCTGACACTTGATGGATGAGTAAAGGAGTATATCAAATGGAGGAAGATGTCAACAGTGTTGAGTGCTGTAGAGAATAAGAGTACTGAACATAACCAGTGGGTCTAACAACAAGGTCACCTTGACAAGAGAATTTTAATGAAAAGATGGGGACATAGGACTTGAAAAAGTGGGGTGGACATGACTCTTTTCAGAAATCTTAATAGTTAGATGTGTCTCTGTTAACTGAAAGGAGATATTAGTGGATGAATTAATTCCTTCATTTTATCAGTTAATGTGTTTCATTTCTTAGAAAATGTAACAGTTGACCCAATTAAGATACATGTGTTCGTAACAAGCCTGTAAGGAGGTTAAGGGTAAGAATGCCTGGCTCTAAAGGAGACTGGTGAGAAAAACCTTTAATATCTGAGTGGGAGTTTTAAGGTGTCCTTAAAAATCTTGATATAGTCAATGGCCTGCTTTGTGTGTAGGAAAGTCTAGGACTTGCTGTGAATTTTGCTTTTCTTTTCACTTATAGCCTGAATGCAATCAATTACCTGCTGTCATTTGCCCTACACTATTTTTAGTAGCTGCTTTTTATAATTATCAGTTTGTGTCAAATGCCCTGTTTACTGATAGGAAGGCAGACAGAAGAAACACAACTACTGGGGTGCAGTCTAGGGGGGCATAAGAGCTTGGCCCTGATATCAGGTAGACCTGATTTTACACCAAACCTCAGTTTCCCTCTCTGTAAAATGTGGATATTAGTAGTAACCTCATAATATTGTTTTATGGATTAAATGACACAAGACACAGAGAAAGCACTAAGTTGCCTGGCCCCTCAAAAAGTTCATCGCTAGATAAATTATTGTTTCACTTTGTTGTTGTTGTTGGTACAATGTCATTTCAAAAAGGTTTTGTGTGTATTGAGAAGCCATTTCAAGGTCATGCTTAACTCACTATTAGGGCTGTAAGAATAAAGCTGATAGTGTATTTTTCGGCAATACTCATTTGCCTGCTGTATTGAAAAACCAGGAATAATCTTCTTAGTGCCAGTCAACCCTCTCTGCTTCTGCCTTACATTAGCAAAAACTCTACTGTCCTTTCCTGTCTTGTGTTGTTTATTTATGATTGTTGGCATTCATGCTGCTTGTGGAGAGATTATGGCCTTTTGGGGTGTCACTTAAATGTTACAAGGTGTAGCTGAATCTGCCAAAGAAATCCCAAGTCCCTGAGCATAAGAGTTCTGATTGTGTGATGTCTGGAGCATCCTTAGCCAGAGCTGTTAGAGGCCAGGGATATATCCCCTACACTCTGCCATGTTGCTTGGAAGATTCTTAGATATATTTGCTTTAAGACTGACTAATAGCTTTATGAATTTATTAGCCACCAATATCAAATGAGCAAGGTCATTATAGCTCATGAAGAGAAGAAAACATACCTTTCTCACCTGCCAACCAAAGAGAACACAAGATGTAAAATGCATATGGTATACTCTCAGTGTGCGCAAAATTGCAAATTTCTGGATTGGCTAAAATGTACTGTACACAGGCACTATAAAAAGATTTAACAAAAATGAAAAATTCATGCTTTAAGTAGTTACTAGCTTGACTCTAGCACATCTCATTAATTTATTAATGGCTGGAAACTTAGGTTGAAGGAAAAACAATGACTCAAGAGATATTGGGATATTGGCAAAGAGTGAACAAAGTTATGGATGATAGAATCTAGATAACTAGTATAGAAAAGGAAGGCAAAATGCGTTTGGAAAGGTTCCAAGAGAACAGAGGGATAGTGGACGTAGGAAGTAAAAGGTGTCATATAGTGAATTTACTGAATGAAGTCAGTTCTAGGTAATGAGTGACAAGACTTTGTCATCTACAGATTTGCTACCATTACAGTTGCGTTTGGAGATAACTTGGACTAGAAATAAGTTAACTTTATAGCATTTGAAAAATGTATCAGGATGCTAGCTTACCCTTGGGGAAATGAGTCATTTCCCTTTTATAGTGAGGAGATACCAATCTGTCTTCCTACATAAATTTTTATACTCATTTAACTGTTTTATGATGTGCTTTGGGTTCATTTGGATTCAGAGAACACTGTACATGAGTCAGTACTTTGCGATAATATTTTCTAATTTAGATTTTTTTTTTTACTTTTTTGAATGTAGTTTCCAAAATTACCTACAAAAAGTGGCTCAGAAACATGTTCCACAAAACTGTGTTAAAAAATAATCCATTGCATGCTCAACTGCATAGTGATTCTTAGAATTTTTAATGGCAGGAGTTTGTGAGCTGTCTCTTGAAAAATGATCAAAGAGCTATTAGAGCTAACCTTACTTCCATTAATAGTCATCATAACGGCCCCCAACCCTGACTGCTTCTCTCGTTCAACTTCAGTCATCCTGAACCCATCACTGAGTTTTCAGGAGATTGGCTTATTCTCTTGCTTACAGTTTTACTGATGAATGTTTCTTCCCCCTATTTGGTGCCTGCTTTTGGAAAGATAGCTGCAAGCAAGGAACACTCATTAACTCAGTTTTATGGGGGACGCAATGGAGAAAGGGAGACTTCTCTCACTGATGTAAAGCCATTTTTGGAATGATTAAGCCTCTAGAGGAGAAAATGATTTTCCCATGCATATTCCAAGCCTTGAAGAATCTCTTACAAACACAGCCACTGACTTTCAAAAATACTACTTAAAAAACACAGAACAGCTGGTAGGCATAATATTTAAATATTGCCCAAACGTGATGCCCAGCGCTGCCCCTGAATAACAACTGAAGTGCATAATAGTCTTTTTAAAAAGTCCATTTTATAATTGATTAATTATTTATTTATAAATGTTTTTATTGATTTTAGAGAGAGGAAGGGAGAGAGGGAGAGAGAGAGAGAGAGAGAGAGAGAGAGAGAGAGAGAGAGAGAGAGAGAGAGAAACACTGATGTGAGAGAGAAACATCAAATATCCTGGGTTGCCTCTAGCATGCATGCACCCTGACTCGGACTGAACCCACAACCCAGGCATATGCCCTGAAAAACAGCAACCCCTTGGTGTTCAACCAACTGAGTCACACTGACCAGGGCAAAATTAGGGCAGGCTCTGGGGAGGTGTGCAGAGAGTGAATGGAAACTTGTTCTCTGATTTTTTTTTTTCTTCTCACTGAAGGGAAGCACTGAGCAGGAGGAGGGCAGTATGAAGAGAGGCGAGAGGTAGATTCTTCTGTGGAGGTAATGGATGAGATAATGAAGTAGCGTAATTTGGGATCTGCTGACTTATCTGTTCCTGGCATTGTTGTCACCTCCTTTGTGAGGTTTTAATGAGACAATTTACTTGAAATAGTAACATGATGCTTTCATTTAAATGAGTCCTTCCTCTCCAGCGTAGTTCTGAGTAACTGACTAGTAACCTGGGATGAACAGGTCCCAGATCTCTCTGGGATGTTGGATTAATTCACTAGTGCTCCACCAAGTGATCTGGATTGTTTGACGCCTTCATTTACAGTGTGACCATGAAGGCTTTGAGAAGGGCAATGTAGGTATTGTACTCCCCAAAGAGAAAAGAAATCTAAAATTCCATACAGGGAAAAATAATATTAGTCTTATATGACTGTGATGAATGCTCCTCTCAAAGTTTTTAAAAGTCCAACTTTAAAATTGATTTATGATTCAAACTTTAAAATGGCTAGAGGTTGTCTTTTGTAATATTCAGATAGTGCCATTTGGTATAGAATGTAGACCCAGAAAAGCAAGCACTTTCTTTTGGGAATGGTTTGGCTGGTGCCAGGTATTCTGTGAGCACGACGTGTTAATTGTTCTTGACTCCGGAGGCACTTAGGTGCACGACTGTTGTTTTGAACACTGAGTTTACTTAAAAAACCATTTAGTATTCAAGAATATGTCTTTTTGTGTTTAAAGCTCCAGAAGGATATTCTTCATTTTTCCAATGACTTGTGCCACCCTCTGAAAATCCCCAGTGTCAAGAAACTTTTCATCATATCTATATATATAAAAGCCTAAGCTACCAAATGACCAAACGACTGCTCGACTGGTTGCTATGATGCGCACTGACCACCAGGGGCAGATGCTCAATGCAGGAGCTGCTCCCTGGTTGTCAGTGTGCTCCAACAGCAGGAATGCTGCTTAGTTGACTGATGGGCGCCAGATGCAGGGCTCACGGCTGGTGAGCACTGTTGTGGCGGTGTGAGCCTCTCCTGATTGGGACTGACTGGGCACAAGCCCGCAGCAGGCGCAGCAGGGCCGGGATGAGTGGGAGCAGCAGGCAGGAGTGGCAGGCGGCGTTGGACTGCTGGTTTTGGCCCTATCCCCAGGCCATGCCGAGGGACCCCACGCGTGCACGAATCCATGCACTGGGCCTCTAGTGTAAGTATAATTATAGAATCACAGGACTCTTCTTCAAGAGGTTATTTCTTTGCATCCAGGTAGCTCTTAGAGAACTACATTAAAAAAGTTAGAATCCTGGATGCAACAATGTAATTTTTTAAGATTATATTTCAGTGTCAAATAAGTTTTACAGTTGAGAACTTTTTCCTGCCTAAACTAAATTCATCTCCAGAAATTTTAAGCCTGTATATAGGAATCCATGACCATCTTGTACAAAGCTATCATTCTCTTTTCTCCTGGTAAGATGAGACTGAAAAAACCTGTTTGGGTTTCACATAAGGGACCAATTTTTCACCTTGACAAACTCATGAGATTACTGTATTTACTGACATTGTTCCATGACCAATCTTTGCTTCATCCATTCAGAGACTTTAACAGAACTACAAGAGGAAGAAAAATTTATATGGAGCTATTGTTCCAGGAGTATCAAGTACTTGGAGAACAAAAACTGTAGAATCATAGTTTCACCCAGCAGGCTCTAGGACAGGGGTCCTCAAAATTTTTAAACAGGGGGCCGGTTCATTGTCCCTCAGACCGTTGGAGGGCCGGACTATAGCTTAAAAAAAAAACTATGAACAAATTCCTATGCACACTGCACATATCTTATTTTGAAGTAAAAAAACAAAACGGGAACAAATACAATATTTGTGTTTGCATGTGGCCCGTGGGCTGTAGTTTGAGGACCCCTGATCTAGGATATCAGCAGCAGCTTTCTAGGTGATTAAAATTTCAAAGGATACAGATAGCCATTTAAATGTAATGGGATTGAAGATGAAAGTGCTCAGGGTGTTGGGTTAATTCCTTAGGATCTAGCATAGACTTGTTACAGCTAATGTCCAATAATAGGACAATGTCCATTATTCCATTATTAGCCTAAAGCTTTTTCTCAATTTCCATTTTCAATGCAAATCTAATTATCACAAACATATTCAACTACTGAGATGAGTAAAGCAAACAGGAGGGTATAATTGTTGCATACTGACCCTTGGTTTCATTTTTGCTGGAGATGAGATGTTATGTAAGACTATATTTTTGCTTTTTAAGAATTAATGCTCTACAAGGCACAAAAGGTAAGTACAGAGTATGTTTTTCACAATGTGAGAAGAGAAGAAATGTAGAAATGGAAGAGCAACAGTAATCATTGGGGAATGACCAGTAAATCCAGTCACAAGTGCTAAACAAAGTGTTGAACTGCTGGCATGGGAGGGAGAAGATGGAACTGAAGAAGAAAAGATATTACATGTGTTAGAAATCTAACCATTTTAAAAAGCAGCAGGAGCTGAACAAGTAACTCTTTAAGTGACATGAATGAGATGACATAGCTAGATTTTTATAAAATACTAGTGCCCCAGTGCACGGCTTTGTGCATATTGAAAGGTAATTAATTAGAAGGTGGCCGATGACACAGGACTGGGCGAGATTGGCCCGGACAAACCCTGGAGCCAACCTCCTGAGGTCCCTTCCCAGCTGGCCGCACCTGGGGCAGCATCTGCAGAGTGAGCGGGATCCCTCTGGCAGGTGGGGTCCCTCGGCCTGGCCTGTGGGGATCGAGTCAAAACTGGCTCTCCAACATCCTTTGAGGGGTTCTGGGTTGCGAGAGGGCAGTTCTTGGGTGATGCACCCTGGAATACGACTCCCTCCTCTCTGGTTGCATGTGCGTTACCCGAGAACTGCAGCTGCCAAGTCACCACAGCTCCTGTGTTGAGCTTCTACCTCCTGGTGGTCATTGCACATCATAGCTACTGGTCTGATGGTCGAACAGTTGGATGGTCACTTAGGCTTTTATATATATACTAGTGGCCCGTTGCACGAAGATTTGCACAATAGGCCTTCCTTCCCCTGGCTGCTGGCACCGGTTTTCCTTTGGCACCCGGGACCCAGGCCTTTGGTCCGGCCACAGCAGCGAGGCTTTGCTTCTCCACTCTGGCTGCTCCCAGCCCCTCTTTTTTTCCCCCAGCTCCTTGAGTGGAGGCCAGGGCTGGCTGGAAGCCTGGGTCACCCCCGGTGACCCAGGCCCCCAGACCCTCCTTGAGTGGAGCCCAGGTCCCCAGCCTCTCCTTGAGTGGAGTCCAGGGTGGGCTGGAAGCTTGGCTTCCTCTGTTGCTGGGAGCAACCCAAGCTTCCTGCTCGCTTCAGCTCCGTGGCTGCCGCCATCTTCAGTTGTCTTCAGTCTTCGCTCCATGCCTGTGTGTGCAAATTAACCGCCAACTTTGTTGTGTTAATTTGCATAGTCACTCTGATTGGCTGGTGGGTGTGGTGGAGTGATGGTTAATTTGCATGTTTCCCTTTTATTAGTGTAGACTAGAGGCCTGGTGCATGAATTTATGCACCAGTGGAGTCCCTCAGCCTGGCCTGCAGGATCGGGCTGAAACTGGCTCTCTGACATCCCCCGAGGGGTCCTAGATTGTACATCATAGTGAGTGGTTGAGCAGCCTTAGCATATCATTAGCATATTACACTCTGATTGGTTGAACAGATGACCAGACCACTAGGCCCTTAGCATATTAGGCTTTTATTATATAGAGTAGATAGTACAAATCTTCCCTTGAATTTATAATTACTAGTGTTATTACTTCAAGATTTAGGACTACTGCCATATTGAATACGAGAACAAAAACTTTTCAGTATTTCCAGAAAATTGTCTGAAAGAAGAAAAAGAAGCAATGACTGAAGAGGACTAATAAATGGGTGGAGGTGGCAATAGGATTTTACTATTATTTTAAACTGAGGCCTAGTTTACATCTTTTGTGATGCCTGGATGTCTTAAGAAAAATCATTTAATTTACCTCTCAAGTAAAGAAGAAATTATAATCAAAATGTGTATTTTCATAACATCTTTAAAACTTTAATGTTCATATTCTCAGTGAAGATACAGTAACATGTGTTTAATAGAGTTCATAAAAGAATTTTCTGTATATTAACTCATTTAATCAGCAGCAGATACCACACATGTGCCGGGGTCCAAGCCCAGCAGGTCCAGGGGTCCCCAAAGGCGTGGACGGAGTCGGCGAAGAAGGAATGACACAGAGACAGCACTCAGTTGATCAGCAGCCTAGCCAGGATCTCCAGCCAAGTTCTGGTCTCGATCTCCAGAGAGGTTCTGCTTAGGATCTCCAGCGAGGTTCTGTAGCCATGTCCCCTCGCTAGGTTCTCCAGCCAGGTTCTGTCCAGGCTCTCCAGTCAGGTTCAGTGTCCAGGTTCCAGTCAGGTTCTCCTGCCAATCTCTGTAGTCAGGTTCAGTCCAGGATCCCTTGCCATGTTCTCCCGCTAGGCTCTGTCTCTAGGCTCCGAGGCCAGTCCCTCTCCAGGATCCTCCGGCATGCTCTCTCCAGCGAAGTTCTTCTGTCTCCAGGCTCCGTGTAGGTTCTGTCTTCTTGATTCTGTTCTAAGTTCTGAGTGTTTCTGTCTTGTTACAACTGTATTTATACCAGTTGATTCAATCCTATCAATCTCTATTACAAAGGTTAGGGCGTTTCTTATCTCCATTCCAGGGAGAAAAGATTATGTAGTTTAAGCATGATTGTTCGTAGTTAAAGGGATTAATTACCCGCCTGGCACTTAGTTGAGGGGTTTTATTCCCTCCCTAACTTCAGGGGAAAATCCCTACCTGGGGATTCAACCTTTCTCGGAGAGGTGACCTTGGTTAAAACACAGCGCCAAGAAGGTGAGCAAACATATTAAGAACCGTATGCCATATATGCCAGGTCCCTTGAAACAACAAGGATGGACCGGCTCCCGGCAGGATATGTGGATGCATTCGTGCTTTTGATGCAGTAGCATCTCCCTGCATCGTGGTGAGGTAAAAAAAATAAAAAAGGGGGAATTTGCCGGGAGCCGGTCCATCCTTGCTGTTTCGGGGGACCTGGCATATATGGCATACAGTTCTTAATATGTTTGCTCACCTTCTTGGCGCTGTGTTTTAACCAAGGTCACCTCTCCGAGAAAGGTTGAATCCCCAGGTAGGGATTTTCCCCTGAAGTTAGGGGAGGGAATAAAACCCCTCAACTAAGTGCCAGGCGGGTAATTAATCCCTTTAACTACGAACAATCATGCTTAAACTACATAATCTTTTCTCCCTGGAATGGAGATAAGAAACGCCCTAACCTTTGTAATAGAGATTGATAGGATTGAATCAACTGGTATAAATACAGTTGTAACAAGACAGAAACACTCAGAACTTAGAACAGAATCAAGAAGACAGAACCTACACGGAGCCTAGAGACAGAAGAACTTCGCTGGAGAGAGCATGCCGGCACACATGCTTTAGCCAGTAGGTGGAGGCTATGAAGGACAGCATAGCAGCATGACAGAGGAGGAGAGAGGGTGCCTTTTAGATAGGAGGCCTGTTGTAAGTCCTGCCTCATTACCAGTCTGAGGCTCAGTTTCCTCATCTACATAGTTTATGCTGATAGTTTTTATAGAGGAATATATAGCTCAGGAATCTGAACCATTTACCAGCTGCTTATTGTCACCTTGATTGCTAAAACGTGGCTGTGAAACAAAGAACAATCAAAGCAAATGTGCATGCTCTTACTCACTGGGATCCTATGTCATTTCCTATTCTGGTGGCTTCCTTATTTCTTTCCTTTTGGCTCCTGTGGTCTTGATGGCAAGAGAGGAAACATAGAGGTGAGTACAGGGTAAAAAGAACATTTCTCTGATATGAGAAGAGATAACTTAAACCATTACAATCATGATTCTTTATTCTTGGATTCCACCATGGTCCTGTGAGGTTTCCTGAGGGCTTCTCACCTCCTCAAAGAGGAGTTAGGTCAAAGTTACAGGGTAAGCAGAAGAGGGAGAGAAAAGAAGCATACACATAAACTAAAACAGATAAACAGTTGCACTACCTAAATAATGTATGCTAAAGAGAGAGAACAACTGAGACAAGACAATTCAGACAGGTCATCTCAGTGAGGATAGCTGGTTGGTTGATTCATTTGTTCATCCCAATGTTACAGAGTGTCTACCAACTATTGGACAGTCCCTTCTCTAGGGGCTAAGACAGATAAGGAGTCTTTACTTATGGAGTTTACATTTCAGTGGAATGAGAGAAATAATAAACAAGTAAATGCATAGGTGACTAATTTAAGTTATTATGATAAGAATTATGAAGAAAATAAAATATGGGATTGTGACAGTAAATGGAAGGAGGCTGAGTTAAGTCAGACTGAATCATTAGAAGGCTTCACCATTCAATGAATATTGACTTGGTGTCTATGGGGTGCTGAGCACCAGTACCCACTTATCACTGCCTCTTTTACCAAAAACGCTTCCTCTAGTTTCTGGCTGACTTCTATTTCTATGACACCACCTGAGGTGCTGTCCTTCTGAGCCTCCACCTACTGGCTAAAGCATGTGACTGGTGACTGCTGGTTAAGGGAGATAATACACAGAAAATTATTTTATAAACTCTATTGAAACAAACGTTATTGTACACCTTCTATATGCCAGGCGTACATTAGTCATCAGTAAATAACACACACACACATACACACACACAACCCTATAAAGTTTACAATCTATTCACAGATATGTTATGATTCCTCTCCTTTTTAATTTTTTTTTAACAAAAAGTCAAATTTAAGGCCAGAATTCCTATAAGGATATAATTTTTGTTTGTGCTCTATTAACTGAGACATTAAATATTTGCAAAGCGACTGCTGCATTTTTTTTTATAGAGGCATTTTCACCCAATATTCCTTCACCTTTCATATTTGCTTATTGTTAATCAGGTTTGACTGCTACATGAAGTGACACTCCTATTTCATCTTGGTCATTTGTGTTTTATATTTCTAGCCTTCTGGTTTATTTCAAAATTTCATTTATAATTTGTCTATTTTTTGAAATTATTTATTATAGTGTTAGTAGGCCTGGCACTATGTCTTGCATATGCCTTATAGTTCAATCCACTATCTAAAAACAGCTAAAGCGAGGTGGGTCTATTTATCTTCCTACCTTTTAACGTATTTCAGCAGACTAAGTAATATTGGATGGATATATAGAAACATACATCTTATGAGAAAATGGGTCAGCTTAACATCTTCCACTTTGAGATGGGCATGCTGCCCACCTCACTCACAGTCACAAAATTATTCCTTAACTTATAATAATTAATGAGAAAAAGGTGCCTCTTTCCCTCAGTGATATTCTACAAATGACAGAACAAATAGAGGAAATAAAAACTGTTCATGTTTTTTTCATGACTCCAGTGGAGGCTAGAATAACCAGAAACTGATGGGCCATGGAATGTCCACTTTTCTCTCGGGGAAAGAACCTCATGCACTGCCAACTTGGAAACTGCTCATAGGCAAGTGAACAGCACTCACACCTCCCAGGTAAACAGTATTCAGGGAGCAAATAGAATCCATTTGTTAACATTTATCCTATGATATGCACTCACCATTTCTGTGATGGAAACGAGTTAAGTATGTGAAATTAATACTGATGTTAGGAGTCCTTTGAAAAGTGTTTTCCTCACTTAATCACAAGAGAGCACACAGGTTACAAGTTAGGAAAGGGAATCAGGATAAGAACTAAAAAATGTCAGATATATCAGTTAAAACAAAAAAAATTTTTAAATGAAGAGAAAATAAATTTATCTCTTACTTATTCAAATCCCCTATGTTTTCTCCCAGTGAGAATAAAATAAGCTATGGAATGTTGTGAAATTCTCTCTCATTCATATATTTTTAAAAAATATATTTTTATTGATTTCAGAGAGAAAGGGAGAGAGAGATAGAAATATCAACGATGAGAGAGAATCATCAAACAGCTACCTCCTGCACTCCCCACACTGGGGATGAAGCCTGCAGCCTGGGCATGTGCCCTGGAATAGAACAGTGACCTCCTGGTTCATAGGTTGATACTCAACCACTGAGCCACAATGGCTGGGCTCATCCATATTTTTTAAAATGGGTAATGCGGCCATGGTAATTTGAGATTAGGTGACTGACAAAAGTAGTCAATGTGTAAGGACTTGGCTGGTAATGACATAACATAGGAAAAGGATGAACTGAGAAAAAAAAAGATTCAGAGAGGAATATTTTATCTCAGACAATGGTACTGATTTTGTAGTGTAGATTTTGGAAGTGCAATTTTCTTATCTTATATGTCAAGATAAGCTGCTATTGTTTTCTGCTCCTGAGCTAATCTAGAGCAATCAGGCAGGTGCCTGAAAGATTCCCCCCACCCCTTTTTTGGCCATCTAATCTAGTTTCTATGATTGTTTGACCAGACAATGAACCTCTGACAGGCAGATAGATGATTACAAAACATTATGTTTTAGCCACCATAGCGTTGGTTTTTGCTGATATTTTTACCACTGTGATAACCACTATATTGGAAAGGTACAGGGTATGGCCAAGGACAGTGTTGTTGCTGAATGAGTTAGAAATAAAGCAATCTAAGGGGTCTGTACAATTTAATTCAGAAACTTGACGGTTTTAAGTTTGATTTTTTTTCTTTTGGGGGTATTGAGCAATTTAAAAAAATATGTATTTTTTATTGTTGATAGCATTACAGATGAAATTTTTCAAACTCAAGAACAATAATTAGCCCTTGCCTGTCAAAGGGGAAAAATTCGGCTTCATTAATGGGCCCAAGAGAAGAGGCTCTCTGAACTGACTTTAATGTCAGCCGGAGACAGTCAGGATTCAGTAGAGGAACATCTGGGCTGCTAAGGGGCTATGAAGATTCTGTTATTCCAGGGTGAAGGGAAAGAGCGAAATAAGAATAAAGAATCAATTGTGGACAAACAGGATCTGATTTCTCTGCCTGACACATGCAGTGCTTGGGAATTCCTACGTGAAACATGACTTGATAAAATATTTTCTCCATTTCTCCCCATTATAATTATATATGAAATAAAGAATTGTATATTTGTTCAACTATATTGGTTTCCAGATTAAGGTCTCCTAACGCCTGACTATTCAGAAGACGCTGGTAGGCCCAAATCATGTCTATGAGAATGTAGCAAAGGACAATTTCCATTTTCTCACTCTTTCCTCCATTTTCTGGTTGGCTAGTGTAATAGGACTAAAGTATCTTATTTAATGCTGTGTAATAAAACTTTCTGTGGCCCTAACCAGTTTGGCTCAGTGGATAGAGCGTCAGCCTGTGGACTCAAGGGTCCCAGGTTCGATTCCGGTCAAGGGCATGTACCTTGGTTGCAGGCACGTCCCCAGTAGGGAGTGTGCAGGAGGCAGCTGATCGATGTTTCTCTCTCATTGATGTTTCTAACTCTCTATCCCTCTCCCTTTCTCTCTGTAAAAAATCAATAAAATATATTTAAAAAAACAAAACCAAAACAACGTTCTGTGGTAATGGAAATGTTCTAGATCTGCACTTTCCAATATGATAGCCACCAACCTTATGTGGATGTTAAGCATTTGAAATGTGGTTAATGTGACTGGGAAATAGATTTTCTATCTTATTTAATTTTAGCTAATTTAAATGTAAATAGCTCCATGTTGCTGGTGGCTATCACATGGATGGGGAGATCTAAGAAATGGAGTAAAACCAGAGGCCATACATTTATCTTCATTGACTACACCGTTTAGATGCTAGAATTAGAATTATTAAAATGTCACAACGTATTGCTCCTTTGCAAAAATGAATTTACTTTGCCTTTTGCTGTTTAAACCAAGGGAGGAATGTACATTTTCAGATAGGGTTCAGTGACTATGCTTTCATGAATAATTTTACTTCTCCTATTTTGTGTAGGACATTGATCTCTGAGTCATGTAAAGAGAAGTGTCTGCCCCTGGAGGAGACACATCATGACACTCGGTAGTAATTGAACATGAATTGTCTGAAAGTTGCAATATCTTAGCTCTGTTCAGGATTACATTTGCTCGCTTCAACAAGTCAGGAGAACTGTCAGGGTGTTAGGTGATGGATGTTAGATGAAGGTTTCAGGGGTGGTCAAATTTTTGCATTACAGTTATATTTTTATCAGAAGTCAAATAACAGATATTTAATGATTTTTCACTGGTTATTATTACAATATGTCTGTTATGTGATATTTTGCATTCATGTGTTAACTATATTATGGTAAACCAAAACCTCACCTCAAATCAGTAATTCGAGATAACAGGGAAAAACATAGCCTATCTTAATCTCATAAAGATTTTTCTCACACTAGAAAAAATGCAAAAAGATGCAAATATAAATAAGAGCTATTGAGATGAGTTTCTATTTCTATAAACTTCTTTAGGTACCAAACATGTATTCTATAGCTATTTACAGCATTCTGGCATTATCTAATGGTTAAAGCTTGCATCCTATAAGACATAAAAGTGGCTTTTATGTAAGAACTAGAGGCCTGGTGCATGAAATTCGTGCACTCGGGGGTCCCTCAGCCTGGCCTGCACCCTCTTGCAGTCTGGGAGCCCTTTGGGGGATGTCTGACTGATGGCAGTTGGACATCCTTAGCGCTGCTGTGGAGGCAGTGCTTGCCAGCCTTGAGCCTGGCTTCTGGCTGAGCAGTGCTTCCCCTGTGGGAGAGCACTGATCATCAGGGGGCAGCTCCTGCATTGAGCGTCTGCCCCCTGGTGGTCAGTGCACATCATAGTGACCAGTTGTTCCGCTGTTCAGTTGATTTGCATATTAGCCTTTTATTATATAGGATTGTGGCAAATTATAACAGCAAGCATTGTGGCACTAAATAAATTGGCCTTCTCATTCTCATCCTCCTTGTCATCCTCATTGTCCCTGTTGCCATCCAAAGAAGATACTGTTGATGCTATGTTGGAGTGCTCTCATGGTTGACCAGAGCTGATAGTGCATCTCTTTCCAACTCTGTGTTCAGTGACATAATGCTTAGAGCATGAAACTGCTATGTTGGGAGTATTTACACTGAGCAGTTGTCAAACGCTGCAAACCAAGGCTGTTTTATTTTGAGAGAGCTGGTTGTTAAACATATTCCAGATATGGAGATGGCCAGCTTGATGTTAATTGCAATGGTGGAACTAGAAGTAGTAGGAGTGGGAGATCAGAGAACTTTGTTTCCTTTCTAATTTTGTCTCCTTAGTCCCATATCCCAAACAGGGAAATGGAATGTGTATGTCAAAATGTTCCCACTTATTGCTATATGGTAAGCTTTGGATAATTATTAATGAGCTTCCAATGTGAAACATTTAAAGAAATTCACAACTGAATTGACATCCCAAAGCTGCAGGTAAACTTTGTCACCAACTCATCTTATTTAGGATTCTCTAATAATTATAATAGTTGCCATGTCTTATCACATTCATGGAGAACATTGAGATGAGTAATTTAAATATAGCTGAGTAGTAGAGCCATACAAATTAAACCCTGTAGGACTTTATGGTGGATTTAAGAACACATGGAAATGAATATGCCTCTTTTGCAATACTAAAATTTAGGTGAAGTTCATTACATCATATGCAAGGTTATGTTACGTGCTCATTTCTGACTATTAGACATAGTTCTTTACTACCTATAATTTTAGTCTCAATTATGGTTCCAGATACGTTTATAATTGTACTTTTCCTAATTTCTATAGTCTGAAACCTCCTTTAGATTCAGGAAATAAAGAGGAATGAAACTTGGAAAAGTGAGGGTCCTCAGAAAAGTTAATACATTGATTGTGAATATCTATAAAATTTCCACACCCTGTGTTCCATTTCCTTCTTGTCAACTTCCTTCTACAAATGTTTTGCTAAGGTAGCAAGGCCAATCAATATCAATATATGAAATACATAAAACATTGCTAGCCTTAAGAATTGTCCTCTAATAACATTGCTTTTGGGATTTTTTTTAATATATAAAAGAGAAGTGAAATTGCATCCAAGATTTCTCAGAGTGCATTATTACCTCACTTTTTACTAAGGGGAACTTACTCATGTCCCCCCTCCCCTCCTTTCCTCATTTTGAACTTTGTCCCACTCTCCATGTTGTTGTATCATAGTACTCCTCCAAATTAAATCTAAAAACCCTTAAAACTCATGTTTTCCAGCATATTTGGGAGAAAGTATCATATGAAAGTACCTATTTTACCTTAATGTATTCCAGAAAAATCTCTCTCTTATGCTGATCATAGAGAATCATCCTCATAAACTTCAACACTTCTCATCATAAGCTAATCCAACAGTGGAAAATCATGTAGGTCAAAGATTTTGGGGGTGAGAGTGCATTTAGGGAGGTACAGTGCCAAACTCTGAAAGCTGATTGTTTTTATAGAGAGTAGGAACGTGTGCAGCACTGATATATTATCTTTGGAAAGCTTTTTTCTCTGCAACAGAAATTCTGCTAGGCTAAAGATCAGCACACGGCAAAATAATCATCCTGAAATTCCGATTCCCTCATATGGGTAAGCAGGGTTAGAGATAAACAAGAGTTCAGTTTCCCTTTCTTAAGTGGAAGTTCATATTTCTCAGAAAGCAATCCACCTTTTGGAGAACATGGCAACAAAACCCAGCCTTACTTTAAGCAAGAACAAGTTATCCTGCGGAGCTTTGTTTCAGAGCAGGACTTAAGAGACTAAAGAAAAGGCAGGAAGAAAAAACAAGGCTGACATTTTACAAGACTAATAAAACAAAACTGAAGATACGTCATATAGCAAATATACAACAGATGTACAATTATGTTTTATGGTGCTCAGTTTGATTCTAGACTGGCTGGCTTAGGAAGTGTTAAGGTGAAGGCTAATTCTCAAATAACCACACTTCTTATCCTAATATCTAAATGGCAGTCAGAAATTTCTGTGCTTGAACCCTCACTTGTCTTGGGCTAAGGTTTTAAATTCTGTAAACCATAGTTTCTTTATTTATAAAATTAGGATAATCATCAAACCTATGTCATAGGTTTCTTATTGTTATTATTTATTCTCATTTTAACCTCCAAGTCGTATTGTGATCTGACTGACTTGTTTTCATCTCTGTTGCCATTACCCTAACCCTTCTACCTATCATTTCTTGCCTGCAACACTGCATTACTTTCTTATTGGTCTTCTTTCCCTTTTTGATCATCTCTGGTTCCCATCTTATCACACAGAAACCAAAGTGACTAGAAACAACTGAATCAGATTATGTTCCCCTTTTCCTTAAGATTTATTATTCTCTTTGTGTTTTTCCCCATAGGAATGTAAGGTTCACTGAGGTAAGGAACCTTGGACACCTTGCTCATCATCCTGTCTCCAAGACCCGGTAATCATGGAGAACATAGCTGCCATCCATGCACAGTAACAGCTACATTTACTGAGAGTTATGACAGGCACTCTTTCAAGGGCTCGACGTGTCCCCATTGGTATTTCTCACACCCTGTGAGGTAGGTTTTTATCCAGTTTTACACATGGGAAGTTAAATATTGGGGCAAAGGTCATTTAGTTAAAAGTGGAAGTCCTGAGGTCACAACCTAGGAAGACTAGCTGCAGGGTCTAACTCTAAAATTATTTCAGCCCTAACTGGTTTGGCTCAGTGGATAGAGCGTTGGCCTGCAGACTCAAGGGTCCAGGTTCAATTCCGGTCAAGGGCATGCACCTTGGTTGCGGGTACAACCCCAGTAGTGGGTGTGTAGGAGACAGCTGATTGATGTTTCTCTCTCATCGATGTTTCTAACTCTCTATCCCTCTCCATCCCTCTCCCTTCCTCTCTGTAAAAAAACCAAAAAAAACATTTTAAAAAAATAAAATTATTTCAAATAATACAAAGCTATTTTATTCAATCCTGATTAATATTTATTGAATAAATGAATATTTGGTGATTAATAAGTACCTAGCACTTAGCAAATGTTAAAAATAAAGCTATTATTGCTCTAGCCAGGGGGCTTGGTTGGTTGGAACATTATCCCATACATCAACAGGTTTTGGGTTTGATTCCCGATCAGGGCACTTACTTAGTTTGTGTGTTCTAGCCCAGGCTGGGGAGCATACAGGAGGCAGTCAATTGATGTTTCTCTCTCACATCCATGTTTCTCTCTCTCTCTCTCTCTCTCTCTCTCTCTCTCTCTCTCTCTCTCTTCCTCTCTCTCTAAAAACACATTAATAAACTTATCCTCAGGTGAGGATTAAAAAACAATAATGATAATAAAAAATAAAGCTATTATTATTTCTATTGAAACAATTTAATTTCAATATTGGCCTTCTTTCTCAGAGTTGCAGTGAGCAGGGTATGAGTTAAAGCTATCAGAAAGTGGAATGGCTATCTAGTGGGTAAAACTTACCCAGAATTTGCTGTCTGTATATGATAATTCTATGGCAGACATGCCTGATCAACTGATTTGGCTTAAGGATATCTCAACAGCCTTGTAGAATACAAATGTCTATTTTCAATGTGAGGATCTAATGCTCCTTGATGTTTTACAAATATTACTTACAATCCGTGCTACACTTCTATGAAAGCCACAAAATATATTTCAGTGACTGGAAGCCATTCAAAAGATTATCTAGAGATTTACTACTTTTAAATTGCAAGCAGAATAAGCACAGTGGCTGAGCAACAGAGGAGAAACTTCAGAGCTGGGCCGTCATCTAATCCTTACCACTATATTTTGTCGGCCTTTGCTCATTTCAAACAAATTTGACCTTTAATAAAAGATTTATAGTAATAAAAGGAGGTGAATACTTACTTAAATTTAAAATTGCTGTACTGATTTGGACTAACAATACATCCAAAAAAGACTAGGTGATGTTACAGGAAATAGAATATCTGGAGAGAATTCTGTTCACAGAGTGGTGGGTTCCCTGCCTTAAGTCTAATGGTTAGATAGCGGTCCTAATGACTGTATCTCACAAGATTACTATGAAGATTTGAAAATAATGATACATGTGAAACAGCTGTGCAGTGCCAAACACACAGTAATTAGTATTATTTTTCCTAATCCTATATAATAAAAGCCTAATATGCTAAGTGTTTGGTCGGACATTCAACCAATCAAAGTGTAATATGCTAATGATATGCTAAGGCCACTCAACTGCTCACTATGATGTGCACTGACCACCAGGGGGCAGACAGTTGACTGGTTGACCAGTTGCTATGGCGTGCACTGGCCACCAGGGGACAGACCCTCAGAAAGGTAGTTTAGCTTGCTGCTGGGGTCCAGCCAATCGGAACTAAGCGAAATGGGCCGGATATGCCCTGGAGCCCTCCCACGGTCCCTCTCTGGCTGGCCAACCTCCCGTGTCCCTCCCCAGCCCTGATCGTGCACCTGTGGGGTCCCTCGGCCTGGCCTGTGCCCTCTCACAATCTGGGCTGAGGGCTCCCCCTCCTCTGAGTGCACTGGGCCTCTAGTCTGATTATAAATATAAAAATATTTTAAGATCTTTTATTTTTTGTATTAGAGACTTCTGAAGGAATATGTTGAGAATGACCGAACCTCTCTTTAAAAGGAGAATAATATACAAATCACTGTGTGTTTATGTTTATGTAGCAATATGTGAAGGCTATGTGTACAGAGGAGGCATTATTTTCTTGTTACAAATCTCTAAGAAATTGTTGATATCCTTTAACCTTAAGGAAAGAGCCTTTAAAATGCTAACAGGGAGTGGTCTGGACTCTGTCTTTTGTTACCATGAGTGTGGCCTTGACAAAAAGAGCTGCTTTCCTTTATTACAGAGCACAGATGGTTCAGATTCTGACTTCAATCTTCCAGTGCTGTCTGGCTGGCTTGAGTACTTAATCCCTGCAGATTTGCTTGTTTGTTTCGTTGTTCATGTTATGGCAATTGCAAGATGGAGAAGGATGAAAGAGATCACTGAAGGTGTATGCCATGGTGTGGTTATAATTTATCATCAAATTTCAACTGGATAAGGAGAAAAGTAGTATGTAGGGGGTGTTAAAAAATAAGAGGTGGTGCTGATAACAAATTGGAGATTTGGTTAGGGCTAAGGAATGTTTAAATTGAGGTGTAAGAGTAAATAAGCTAGAAAGACCCAAGATGATGGTCAAAGAGTGGGAATCTTAAAATTGAGATTATGAAGAAAATGCCGTTATTGCTGGTGACAAAGTCTACTTATGGCCATGGGAATGACTGTAAATTCATAAGTTCTGCATGTTTGTGTATGTCTGTTTTAATAGGAAGTAAAGAATAGCACTGTAAAACCGTATCAGGGAGTATAAGAACTATATCAAATTTCTGGAAGGTTGATAACAAGAAAAATAATACATGGTTTTATCCCATATCTATTAAAACATGGTTTTGACATTAGTTTAACTAATATCATAAGGAGACCCATGGTTAATGATAGCAGCCCTGAAGCTACAAAAATGCACAACTTTGAAAAGTGGCTTAATCTCAACTAACTTCAAAGTTCTGAAATGTTTTGTCACTGTGCAGATCACTGCCCTTCTGGAACTTATTAAATACATAGACATTTTCTATCTGGTGTCCAGGCAGTTATCCTAGCAATGAAGCAGTAGCTCCATGAATACAAAATGATTACAGATATACTGGAACCACAGCTTTCCTGCTATTCTTCTGACCTTTGAGAGGCAAAGGCAAAATCCAATATCACAGGTGAAAAAATTTTATAGGATCAAGATGTGACCTGGAATTGCTTTCATTGCATTTAACTATTTGCACTCTGATCTAGATAATCATAGTTTGTTCAGATCAATGGGTTTCTATTATTTCTTGGTTGATGCAACTGATTTAAGTTCAACTTTAAGTAATCTCATTTGTTAGAAAGGTGTTGGTTTTTTTTTTGTTTTTTTTTTTAAATATATTTTATTGATTTTTTACAAAGAGGAAGGGAGAGAGATAGAGAGTTAGAAACATCGATGGGAGAGAAACATCGATCAGCTGCCTCCTGCACATCTCCCACTGGGGATGTGCCCGCAACCCAGGTACATGCCCTTGACCGGAATCGAACCTGGGACCCCTCAGTCCGCAGGCCGACGCTCTATCCACTGAGCCAAACCGGTTTCGGCAAGGTGTTGGTTTTTAATGTGTGCTGATGTCACTAAATATTATGTCAATAATTTTTTGATGTCACAGAAATATTTATAATAGTCATATTATTCATAAAGAAGACCTATGTTTAAGTTGAAGTTAGATGCATCTCACTCATTTGTGGGATATAATGAACAATGTAACAGAACCAGATGAACAAAAACAGATCCAGAGACAGAGAAGCATTGATCAGACCATCAAACCTCAGAGGGAAGGTAGGGGAGGGTGGGGGTAAAGGGGAGAGATCAACCAAAGGACTTGTATGCATACATGTAAGCCTAACCAATGAACACAGACAACAGGGGGGTGAGGGCATGAGTGAGGAAGTGGGGGTAGGGGGGGAAGATAAGGAAAATAAAAAAAAATTAAAAAATTTAAAACATTTTTAAAAATATATTTTACTGATTTTTTACAGAGATGAAGGGAGTGGGATAGAGAGTTAGAAACATCGATGAGAGAGAAGCATCAATCAGCTGCCTCCTGCACACACCCCCTACTGGGGATGTTGCCTGCAACCAAGGTACATGCCCTTGTCCGGAATCGAACCTGGGACTCTTCAGTCCCCAGACCAATGCTCTATCCAGTAAGCCAAACCGGCTAGGGCTTAAAACATTTTTTTAAAAAATTAGATGCAATTATCCCCAATCTCTTACTTTTGTTTAAAAAATTAAACAAAATGTTTAAAGACATTTGTTTAAAAAATTACCTATCTATCTTTCTATCTATCTATCTATCTATCTATCTATCTATCTATCTATCATCTATCACTTATTTACATTCCTCTGAATTGATAAAAGTCAGAACTCTGAAAACTGTCTTAATCTCAACTAACCATATTACAGAAAATAACCGAGGCAGCATGACAGTCTGTACTTGCTATGGAAAGGTGTCTGCCTTCTTTTATACTAAATCCCCTCACCAGAGTCCATTTACCATTTACCTTTAAACAGCCTTCTTCACTATTTAATTGTACTTCCAAATAGAATTTCTTGCTTCCTGAAGCTTTCAAGAGAAGTTCTGGGCCCATGATTTTAACTCTCCTTTTGGTCCCCAGCTCAATTTCTAGCCAGGTTAAGCTTGGCAACAATGCTCCACAGGTAAAAATGGCACAGCATTTATATTCGCTTATGCTGTCACATGATATGTGAGACTGAATAAAAATAACGCTGAAATGAGAAATCCAGGTAAGTCAAGTGATGCAGAAATGTAATAGAGAATTAGGATCTGTCAAAAATGTTTCCTTGCTTTTATTTTCTTTGAGAGGATATTTAACTTTCAGGATCTTCTCCACTTTTAAGGATCAGAGGGTAGAAAGTCTCTTAATACTTGGAAACTTTAAAAGCTCTTCCTTGATCACAGTTGTAATGCTTTGTCAACTTTTTGACCAAATTTCTGGTTCAGGTCTCAAAAAATAGATGGATTGGAAATGGCAGAATATATTAAAGGAGAAAATTTAATATATATATTTTTTTCTTTTGAGAAGGATTAGTGTTAGCTATTTACATGGTGTGATTTCTGACTTAAATCTCTGAAATATTTTCTCCACTAACTCCTTGTTGCCTGGTATTTCCCCATTATCTTCTCCAATGATTTAGAGCTTTAGTCACAGTTAAAAAACAAATACCTATATTTTGCCTAGTAAATCATGTTGAACAAGTGTGATAGGCGTTGCAACTCGCTACTCTCAGGGCAGGTTTTGAAGGGGAACTGGTAGAGAGGGTGACAATAGGGAAAATCCCTAATTCATGTTCTTACAAACTGTCTCCTTCCTGGTACCAACCATATTCTTGCCTAGCTTTCTTCCTTCCTCCTCCCTTCACTCATTATTTACTTCCCTCTCTCTTTGTTTTCCTCCCTCATTCCTTCTCTCTTTCCTTCTTCTTCTTCTTTTTTTTTTTTTTTTTTTGCTTTTCCTGACTATATTCCTGTAGAACAGATTTTCATTCATAAAATTCAGTAAAATTTCCTATATATGTCTCCATTTTGATGATTCTGTTTTATGCCGGGGTCCAACCCCAGCAGGTCCAGGGGTCCCCAAAGGTGTGGACGGAGTCGGCGAAGAAGGAATGGTCTCAATCTCCAGAGAGGTTCTGCTTAGGCTCTCCAGCGAGGTTCTGTAGCCATGTTCCCTCGCTAGGTTCTCCAGCCAGGTTCTGTCCAGGCTCTCCAGTCAGGTTCAGTGTCCAGGTTCTAGTCAGGTTCTCTTGCCATGTTCTATAGTCAGGTTCAGTCCAGGGTCTATTGCCATGTTCTCCTGCTAGGCTCTGTCTCTAGGCTCCGAGGCCAGTCCCTCTCCAGGATCCTCCGGCATGCTCTCTCCAGCAAAGTTCTTCTGTCTCCAGGCTCCGTGTAGGTTCTGTCTTCTTGATTCTGTTCTAAGTTCTGAGTGTTTCTGTCTTGTTACAACTGTATTTATACCAGTTGATTCAATCCTATCAATCTCTATTACAAAGGTTAGGGCGTTTCTTATCTCCATTCCAGGGAGAAAAGATTATGTAGTTTAAGCATGATTGTTCGTAGTTAAAGGGATTAATTACCCGCCTGGCACTTAGTTGAGGGGTTTTATTCCCTCCCTAACTTCAGGGGAAAATCCCTGCCTGGGGATTCAACCTTTCTCGGAGAGGTGACTTTGGTTAAAACACAGTGCCAAGAAGGTGAGCAAACATATTAAGAACCGTATGCCATATATGCCAGGTCCCTTGAAACAGCAAGGATGGACCGGCTCCCGGCAAACATGGTTGGCTCATTTAATCAGCAGATATACTTTGTTCTTTGCATCTCATGAATATTTTATTTAAAATATGAATGAACTGATACAGTTGTAATAACAGAAAAGGAGCAAAAGGGAGGCCAGTCATTATAGGCATGGCCATTTGGGCATCTTCTCCAGGAAACGGCAATTTCACACTCCCCAGGGAACCACTGGTCCATTCCCTGTAGGTCACTGGGAGAAGGGGTCCAAAAGGGGTCCAAAAAGGGGAGAGGAACACCTGAGTAGTGAGTCAGGGTGACTAGGGAAGATGCCTGCTAGTCAAACCTGGGAACAGAGATCATTGACTAGAGTAGGCAGTGCCAAAACAAGCTCTTGAAAAATTGGGAATACATAATCCCTCAAACAAAGAAATTCTTACTCTTGGCTCTCTTGTATTAGTCCATGTGGTCCACAGCCATGTGGACCCCACATGCAATGGACTGATGGCTTGCAACAGGGAACACAAACTAAGCTAGCCCAGTTCTGGACTGGACACTGCTCCAATATGGAGTGAAAATTCTGGACACTGGCTTTGATTCTAGGTCTACTGAACCACAGCTACACTTCTTTCTTGGTCCAACAAAGGGAAATGGGACCTTGGAAACTCAGGGGTTTGATTTTACAAAAATAAAGCTTTCTACAATACCTCATCCTCCCATGTGAGTCTCAGAAATTTCTTTTTCTTGGGATATCGCAAGAAGCCCACTCCTAGGAGCAACAGGTGGTGGCGTGGAACTCTCCCCACTAAAAACAGAACTCTTCCTTTCTTCAACTTATGGGGTAGAACATAGGATTTCCTTAAAATGAAGAATAATTTTCTTTTGCTGGATCATTAGCTGATATATCTATTGATGGACTTTCTTTTAAGAATTTGTAATCTCTGTTTTATTCTTTGTGCTCAGTTAGCCTCTAATTCAGTATTTGGACCATATATTCTGTTTTGTGATATTTTCAAAATTATTTATTGTTTCTGTAAATGTTCTTGTTTGGTCCCAAGAACATTTTGGCTTTTCAATCTTCTTCCATTATCACATCCTTTCATCTTGGATGGTTTGTTTTATTGATGTCATGTTGTCCATGAGTTGATTTAAACTACAAACAACTCATTGTGGAGATTCCCCCCCTGTTGGATAGTGTTTAAATTTAACAATTGATTCTTCTTTTGTTTCTCCTCTCTGTCTGACCCCCCCTCCCACGCCCCTTAAATTTCATTGAACTTTTTTTTCTTATTTTGTTTGGAATTTAAAATAAAAAGAATTACATGTTCCTTTTAATGAGAAAATACTATAGAAGTGTACAAAGAAGAATTGCTTCTTGGCTATACTCCTCCCTCCCATTAGATTGCAATTACTAATAGTCTTATGTGTGTGTGTATATTTATTCATATTTTTCATATTGTTCCTTTGGCTATTAATACATATTGATATGTATGTGCATATACACATGCTTTTCTATCCCTTTCAAAAATAGGATCCTGTTCTATATACTTTCATTGTCTTATATGTTGCCCATGATTTCTCCCTTTGTACTTTATGAAGTATTTTATCTTAATTTTATTTTTGTTTGTGATATTATAACCTCATAGAGCTTGTTTTCTGCAGAATTTAATATATGCCTTAATCATATGTTATTGCTTATAGATTTCTATGCAATATTTTTTAATTCTGTTATACTCTTTTCTCATCTTACCTGAAACATGTTAGTTTTACTCTCTTGAATGATATACTTGTTTCTGATCCCCTTTCTTTGTAAAATAAATATTCTTTGGCCCCACAAACTTAAATATTATGGTAGGAAGGGTGAAAGTTATATCAAGTAGTGTCTGAAACAGGATTATAATATGTTTTCACTTAGGTAGTATTGAGGTGAACAGACAAACTCAATTGGGTTTAAGGGAATAAATATTGAGGGATGGCAGAAATGAAGATTTGAGTTTGGGAGTGATCTTTCAACATTTTTGAGCGTCTCTTTTCCATCTTCTTAAGTCATGCACAGAAGACCAAGACAAGAAAGCAGTGGGTAGGTGACAGAAAGCACGTAGGTTCTATTGCTAGTTCAGTTTTCTCTTTGCTGGTATTTTGCTGTGCCCTAGATTTCTGTCTTTCTTATCAGTGAGATTCACAGATCTATTTGCTAATCTCATTATTTTCAGTCTTTTTTATTTTACTGCTGAGAATTCGGGTGTGTCATGTCTTAAGTTTATAAATACACACATATATATGTGTGTGTATATATATGTATATATATATATGTATATATTAAAGAAGATAGTGATAAGGGTGGGAGCATGTTTCGAGATAATTGTTGTGTTGATAACTTCACTGTGGTATGTATATCTGATATATCTATATCTATCTATATCTATATCACATCTATCTATCTATCTATCTATCATCTATCTATCTTATACAGTATGATACAATATAATATGGCACAGCACAAAAAATGCACAGACTCCTTCCTACCTATTAATTTAGGTAGAACTCAAATTTAATTCTGCCACCCTAGCCAGGTAGCTCAGTTAGTCAGAGTATTGTCCCAATATACCAAGCTTGTAGGTCAGGGCACATACTATAAGAATTAACCAATGAATGCATAGTAAGTAAAACAACTAATTGATGTTTCTCTCTCTCTCCCTCTCTAGAAATCAATAAGTAAATTTAAAAAGAAATTAATTCTGCCACAAAATCTTCCTCGAATAAATATCTACAAATCATCTCACCCACTTCTCTATAATGTATATTTAGCATTTATCTGATAATACAAGGCAGTTTATTATATCTGTTTAAATATTAGAATTGATATAAATAATAATAGGTACAGTGGCAGGCAAACTCAGATGTAAATTCCAAATAGGCAAGAACAATGTCTTTGAGGTCATTAATATCCCCATGGTGTCTGAGTAAAAACAACATTGAATTGCATTTCTCTTATATTAGTAGCTAGCATTTTTTTTTTAATGTATCTGTTAACCATATATATATATTCTTGGGAAAAATTTCTGTTCATGTCCTCTCCCCATTTTTTAATTGAATTGTTTATTTTGTTGTTGTTGTTGAATTGTATGAGTTCTTCATATATTTTGGAAATTAGATCCTTATTTGGAAGGATCATTTGGTTGCCATTTAGCTTTCTTGATAGTTTCTTTTGCTGTGCAGAAGCTTCTTAGTTTAATGTAGTCCCATTCACTTATTTTTGCGTTTACTTACCCTGCCTTTGGGGTCAAGTTTACAAAAACACCTCCAAGAGCAAGTTCTATTGTAGCATTATTCACAATAGTCAAAAAATGAAAACAACCCAAGTTTCCTTCAACAGATGATTGGATAAAGAAGTGTGGTACATATATACAATGGAATACTATGCAGCCATAAAAATTAATGAAACATTGTCATTTGCAAGAAGACAGATGGATCTTGAGAATATCACGCTAAGTGAAATAAGTCAGGTGGAAAGGAAAAGGACCATATGATTTTACTCATATGTGGGATATGAAACAAAAACAACAAATGAACAAACAAAATAAGTTGACTATTACAGACACAGACACAGTATGGTGATTACCTGAAGAGAAGAGAGTGGGCAGAGGTTTAGGGTAAAGGAGACTAGACTTTGGGTGAGGAACACACAATGCAATATACAGATGATGTTTTATAAAACTGTACATCTGAAACTTATATAATGTTATTAACCATTGTTACACCAAAACATTTAATTAAAAAAATACTGAACAAAATAATCAAATTATTGGTTACTTTTTATAGATAATTTAAAGTTTCTGATCCTTAACTTAAATCAATATTTTCAGAAATATTATTATATCTGTAGTTTTCTGAAGTATTTGAAAATACATATAACATTGGATTTTATTTATTGGATATTCAGAACTCTAGTATGATTAGGCTGATGTGTCTTATTAAATAGAATAAGAGTAACTGATGACATTTATTGATTACTTATGTACCAGCTATTATTGTAATAATTTTGAAAGATTAGATCTTTTAATCTTCATAAGTATCCTTATTACTCCCAATTTCAGAACAAGAAATTGAGGACCTGCCCCCCAAAGCTATGCTACTTATAATAAAAATACATTTTAATTTTATGTCTATATAATTTAATTTTTTAGCATATGCTATTTTATTTCAATAATGAAATGTATGGAACACTCTAATATTATAAGAAACTAAAGAAAAAATATATGGGAGAAAATATATTATCAATTATTTGTGACCTCTTTATAAGGACAATAATTAATTGAAAAGCTGCACCAATGTAACTAGTGATAGGGTGTTACTTTGGAATATAAGTTACAGAGATATATAAAATTGATTCATTGCCTCATTCAAGTTCCAGTGACTACAGAAAAATAGTTGATACTAGAAAAATCACAAAATAATGCAAATATAAGTGTAGTAAATTTTATCAAAATAAAATTATTGCATTTGATCAAAGAATGAGCAAAAGCTTACCCATAGATGAGGTGAAATAACCTTTTTTTATGTTGATCTTGATAATTAACATGTAGTTCAGTTTCCTGCAAACCTTCTTCCTCCTTAATTCTTTCCTTCTCATTTTTACCATGGGTAACTGGGCACAAGCAAGTTGTGATACCTAGAATTTTAAAGAGTTCATTTCAATATACTATCTCTAAGCTTATCTATATTACTCTTAGCTTCAAAACTGTTTATTAGTTAAGCATCATGGAGAGCTGGGATCAAAATATTATTCTCACTCTGTGGGTTGCTTTAGGCACAGACCAGATAATTGCCTTATCAGAGATCGCTGGCAGCCAGGGGCAGAGCAGGAATTAGAATGTCAAACTCTGGACATTTCATCTTGGGGTTAGAGGAGGGATGCTCACTGACTCCTGTGCAAGCCTCCCAGCAAATGGAGAAGCAAAGGTGAAACCAAGAATCAGTTCTACCTGCATCTGCTTGAGGCTCTCTCTGTGAATTTCTGCGTGTCCAGGGGGAGTTAAGAACTCGGGAGCCCACAAATTAACCTCCAGACAATAACAAAAGCAATCCATTTTTTCTAGTTCATATATTTCTTTGAGCTGACAGCCCCATCTCCCTAGTTCACTGCCAAAGGCTAGAACTGTGCTGAGCTTTACTGTGAAAATCGCCCTCACTTTAGAAAACAGATACAAAATAAAATGACATTTATCTCTTCAGTTAAGCCTATACTCTGTTTACTATAGACAAGTGCAATGCTTACTAAAAATGGTCTCTGATTTTACTATATACTAGAGGCCTGGTACATGAAATTCGAGCACAGCTAGGGTCCCTAGGACTGGCCAGCGATGAGGGCCAATCTGTGGAGTGATCAAGAGCCCCTGCTGGCACCCATCTTGGAGGCGACCGGGGGGGGGGAGTGGGGTGGGCAATAGAAGGGGGGCTGGCCCTGCCCCCCCCCCCCGTCATCACCTCCCTCTGCAGGGCAACTGGTGGGGTAACTAGGGGGCCCCCGCTGGCACCCACCTTGGCTGCTCTGGGGCCGGTGGGCTGGGGGCAGCTCCTGCATTGAGTGTCTGCCCCCTGGCGTGTCATAGTGACTGGTCATTCTACTGGTTGTTCCTCTGTTTGGTCAATTTGCATATTAGACTTTTATTATATAGGATTCTTTAAAAACCAACCTATAGTAGATTAAAGGTATCAAAAAGCTAAGTAAAATAAAGCAAAACTGGGAAGCCAGAGTAATATGATGAAAGGAAAGACTGGAGGCAAAATCATAGTTCCAAAGTATTTGTGGTTTTACATTGAAACTTGAAAGTACTACTAAATAGGTCTGCATATTGAAAACATGCTCAGTTTCTAGAGTTTCATAGTTTTTAAAGAAAGTTATAAAAACAAAAACTTCCCAGTATTTTCTTGTAATAGGCAAAATGGCAAGTTTGATTTCTGAAAATTGTTAGGTGCAATAAAACAAATCAGAACACTGTCATTACCTAATAAGTAATCTAGTGTTAAAAACTCTTATCACAACTTCAAACAATAGAGAAGATTCCAAAGCCACAAGACCCTAGAACTCACCTGCTATAAATTTACCCAAAAGGAAGAAAGGGAGAGGTGATTAAAAGTATAATTTGTTTTTCACTTATTAGAGAAAATACAGAAAAAACCTGAAGAAAATAAAAATATGCACATCTCTAACCAGAGTAGGCATTTTGTTTTATTTTCTTCAACATATTTATATCCAATTGCACACATTATTAAAACAAAATCATCCTGCACATATTTTGTAATTATTTCATTTATCAATCTATTGCAATAATTTCCTATTTTTTATTATATATGAATATATTCTATTAAAAAGCTACCTCTTAGTCCATCATTTATGATATAATCCATCTGACCAATTTTACAAATCTGATCATTTAGCTGTTTCCAATTTTTACTTATAATAAACTAGAGGCATGATGGACGAAGATTCATGCAAAAATGGGCCTTCCTTCCCCTGGCTGCTGGCACTGCCTTCACTCTGGCCAGAGCCGCCTTTCAACCTTCCCAAGCTTCCCAGAAGCCTGGAGCGGCTGGGGCGGTGTGGAACACCTGTGTCCCACCCCACCCCTGGCTGCTCGGCGCCTACGCATGCAAATCAAATCACCATCTTTGTTGGGTTAATTTGCATACTCACTCCTGATTGGCTGGTGAGCATTGCAAAGGTATAGTCAATTTGCATCTTTCTCTTTTATTAGTGTAGATAATAACATTATGAATATGTATATAGTGAAATTTTTGTGCATATAGTTGTTATTTGATTATGATATATTTTTAGTGTCTTCATGATTAAATTCATGACTTTTTATTCTTTGGGTGGTCAGAATTTGATGTTTACATTTTCTATATCCAACAATATAATTGACATGTATTTGAATTCTTGCATAATCTAATAATGTATTTCTTTGATCTTCATATATGAGAAATATTTTACATATGGGTTTCTTGGTTAATGATTTTTACCAGCCAAAACTCAATGGATATTGGCCCATTGCTTCCTGGTATTTATTGTTGTAAAGGATTCAAAGGTTGGTCTGATTTTCTTTTTCTATTGTAGGCAAACTTTTCTATCTAGTTAAGAATTAAACTTTTGTTATTTTCCTCTACCCTTAAAATTAAGAATTTAAACAGGATAAATTCAGGTTTTTATCCTTATTAACACTGCCTGCTAACCACCAAGACCTTTTCACCTAGAGATTCAAACCTTTCTCTTGTATAGGAATACTTATCTTATTGTAACTCAGATTTATTAAGTTTCTGCTAAAATGGTTTCCTCTTCAAGAACACAAATTAAGTTGCACATCATTTTTCACCCACTACATCTACTTTTTCTTCTGTCATGATTTTAATCTCTGCTCATTTTTATATATCGGAGGCAGCTGCTCAAAATTGTTCTACACATTACTATTCCGTTTTCAGCAGCATTAGCTTTGTTCTTTAGTGAATATAATCATGAGTGATTCTAATCTCATGAAGATATTAATTTTACCATTTTACTTTTAATTTATTTTCTTTTCATTTCAACTTTCCTCCTAGCCAGATTCTTTTTCATATCAGTATGTTGTGTTATCCTTTCATCTCTCAGCTCTTATTTCAAAGGTCTACACTTTGAATTTTATTGTGAACAAAAGACAATTTTTCTAAAATCTCATTTCCTGCAGTATCCTTTAAAATAATCTATTCTTGAAGCTATGTTCTTTTATGTTAAAGAAAAATTTTCTAATCTTCACACTTTGTGTTTCTTATTCACTCTTTGAACAGGAAGTGAACCCAGCCTAGTATGGCCAGTAAGCAGGGATGTTGAGTCAAAATTGCTTTAGGCTAAAGTAGGAAAAAGCATCACAGTGGCTTAACCAGATAGCCTTTTATTCTCATACTAGAGGCCTGGTGCATGAATTTGTGCATGGGTGGAGTGTCTTTGGGTGGCCTGCAGGGATCAGGCTGAAACCCAGTCCAATGCCGCCTGCAGCTCCTGCCTGTTGCTCCTGCTCATCCCGGCCTCACTATGCCTGCCACGGTCTCGTGTTCAATCAGTCCAGATCTGGGAGAGACTCGCGCTGCAGCAGCAGTGCTCGCCAGCCATGAGCCCTGTGTCTGGCGCCCTCCCGAGGGGAGTGGCTTGCAGGATCAGGCTGAAACTGGCTCTCCAACATCCCCCGAGGGGTCCCGGATTGCGGGAGGGTGCAGGCCAGGCTAGGGACCCCACCGGTGCACGATTGGGCTGGGGAGGGACTGCGGGAGGGCTCCAGGGTGTGTCCGGCCCATCTCGCTCAGTCCCGTCCGGCCAGACCCCAGCAGCAGCTAACTTACCAGTCAGAGCATCTGTCCCCTGGTGGTCAGTGCACATCATAGCGGGCGGTTGAGCAGCCTTAGCATATCATTAGCATGTTATGCTTTGGTTGTTTGGTTGTTCTGCCATTCGGTCTATTTGCATATTACCCTTTTATTACATAGGACTAGAGGCCCGGTGCATGGATTTATGCACCAGTGGGGTCCCTCAGCTTGGCCTGTGCCCTCTGATTGGGACGAAACCAGCAATCTGACATCCCCTGAGGGATGTAGTGTGAGAAGTGGCAGGTGGCTGGGGAGGAGTCCGTGCTGCTCTGCTCATCCCAGCCCCACTGCACCTGCCGCCTCCACCACTCAGTAAGCTCGCTGAGTGGTGCTCCCTCTGTGGGAGCACAATGACCACCAGGGGTAGCTCCTGCATTGAGTGTCTGTCCCCTGGTGGTCAGTGCACATCATAGCAACTGGTTGACCAGTTGTTTGTTCGGTCGCTTTAGCTTTTATATATATAAATGATCAGAGTCTAGAACTAGGCATTCAGACCAAAACAGCTGGTCAAAGTGGCTGGGTTTCTTCTAGCATTTGAACCTGTGACCCTTCTAGCATTTATTCTTATGGTCAGAAAATTCTGTACCAACTTTGACTGTACCCTAGGCTATAGCTTGAAGAGGGGAAGGACAAGGAGAAAAAGGTATGTGTCCTATTCTTTTTTCCCCTTTGTACATAGAGAACTAGTATGTTTGTGAAAGCTCTACTCAGGACATTTCTGTTTCATTCATAAGAACTGTGTCACATGGCCACCCATGTCTGCAATGGAGTTTGAGAGCATATTTATTTTTAGCCAGTACAAACCTTTATGTTAATTGGAGTTAGGTAATGTAAAGATAGGAAAAATAAATATAGGGAGAGATTTAGTTTCCCTCATGAGCCATGAAAATTCGTTCCTCAATTTTGAATTACAGGGTAAATGTGATCAACCCTAGAGATATTTCATATGTCCATTTGCTGTTTGTCTATACTTCATGCTTGATGAAGAGACATATTTTGTTCTTTTAAACAGTGGTTACTTATTTCTATTTAATTTGAAGTGATATAGGTAAATTATTACCAATAATAATGAATGAAAAACTGTTTAGGGTGTATGACCACGGCATAATTTGTTATAGTGTCTCTCTCTTTTTAAAAACCAGGGATGAAGACCAATAACCGCAGGCTCAGAGGCCCTTGCCACTTTAATTACTGGCACTACAGATAAAAAGAGAGCTACAAGCAGCCTCCAGCGAGCTGAGCTCCTCTTCTCTCAAATTGAGCACAAGCATTGCCTAGGATGGTGAGTCTGATTTCAGCTCTGAAGTCTTAATGCTGGCAAAAAAATTCCGAATTTTGCAAGTAGAATGTTCATTTTGGTTGATGTAAATTTTTTATTAACAAATGTTATAGTGAGAAGATAAGGGGGACTCAGAAAACAATTTAGTATTTATTCAGACACGATCATAGGAAAGATATACAATGAAGGATGACATGGAAACCAATGGGTTCTGAAGTAAAAAAAAATACATGGGTAGATTTGAAAGTAATATCAGTTAATTATCTTCTGTGTGGTAAGTACTAGAAAGCATACAAAGGTAAACTCGATTGATACTGTTGCTTTCATTATCTAGTAGTACAACAATATAAATAATTCTATACTATAACCTTTATGAAGGCATTACATATGCTTTGGTCATATTTCTTTTCTTCCAAAATTGTTTATTACCTCATTAATAGAATTAATACAACTTTTCTAAATTAGCAATACAAAATCAAATAAATTCAACTTATTATCTGGTAAATTTGATTACAAGGTACATACACTATGCTCTGGGGCACAGAATGGAAACAGATTTTAGACCAGGTTATTTGTGGATGTGGAGGCCCTTGTGTAGGCCTTACAAAGTCATAGGACTGGGTCTGGAAGGAAATGGTGAAGGACAGGATCAGGACTAGCATGAGCAGGAGTGTGGCTTTCAATGAAGGAAGCAATGAGGGAAGGGAGAAGGCAGAACCAGTCTGCATCAAAGGGGCTCTTGCCTTGATCTTTATTCTGTGGACAGTATGAAGCTTTGAAATTCCGGGAGAATGTATCAGAGACATATAGGTTGAAATGGAGAAAGAAAAAAAGGAGACAGAAAGATTATTTTGGATTTTTCAACTCTTTGACTCTAGCAGTTAAGATTTAAACGAGTGATAAGCCTATAGTATACTATTTTATTATTATTTTAGATTCTTATTTTCTTTATTGAATAAGATATTACAGATGTGTCCTTATCCCCCCATTGACCCCCTACCCCCTCACTCATGCCTTCACTCCCCACCCCCCCCACCATCGTGTCTGTGTCCATTGGTTAGGCTTATATGCATGCATACAAGTCCTTTGGTTGATTTTTCCCCCTAACCCCCACCCTTCCCTACCTTCCTTCTGAGGTTTGATGGTCTGATTGATGCTTCTCTGTCTCTGGATATGTTTTTGTTCATCAGTTTATGTTGTTCATTTTATTCCACAAATTAGTGAGATCATGTGGTATTTATCTTTCTCTGACTGGCTTATTTCGCTTAGCATAATGCTCTCCAGTTCCATCCATGCTGTTGCAAATGCTAAGAATTCCTTCCTTTTTACCACAGCACAGTATTCATTGCGTAGATGTACCACAGTTTTCTAATCCATTCATCTACAGATGGGCACTTAGGCTGTTTCCAGATCTTAGCTATGGTGAATTGTGCTGCTATGAACATAGGGATGCATATATCCTTTCTGATTGGTGTTTCTGGTTTCTTGGGATATATTCCTAGAAGTGGGATTACTGGGTCAAATGGGAGTTCCATTTTTAGTTTTTTGAGTAAACTCTATACTGTTCTCCACAGTGGCTACACCAATGTGCATCCCCCCAGCAGTGCACGAGGGTTCCTTTTTCTCCTCATCCTCTCCAGCACTTGTCAGTTGTTGATTTGTTGATGATAGCCATTCTGATAGGTATGAAATGGTACCTCATTGTCATTTTGATTTGCCTCTCTCGGATGATTAGTGACTTTGAGCATGTTTTCATATGTCTCTTGGCCTTCTTTATGTCCTCTTTCGAAAAGTATCTATTTAGTTCTGTTGCCCATTTTTTGATTGGGTTGTTTATCTTCCTTTTGTTAAGTTGGAAGAGTTTCCTGTAAATGTTGCAGATTAAACCCTTATCGGTGATAATATTGGCAAATATGTTCTCTCATGCAGTGGGCTCTCTTGTTGTTTTGTTGATGGTTTCTTTTGCTGTACAGAAGCTTTTTATTTTGATGTAGTCCCATTTGTTTATTTTCTCTTTAGTTTCCATTGCCCTAGGAGCTGTATTGGTGAAGAAATTGCTTTGGCATATGTCTGAGATTTTGTTGCCTTTGGATTCCTCTAGTATTTTTATGGTTTCCTGTCTTACATTTTAAGTTCTTTATCCATTTTGAGTTTATTTTTGTGTATGGTGTGAGTTGGTGGTCTAGTTTCATCTTTTTGCATGTATCTGTCCAATTTTCCCAGCACCATTTATTGAAGAGACTGCCTTGACTCCATTGTATGTTCTTGCCTCCTTTGTCAAATATTAATTGAGCATAGTGGTTTGGGTCGATTTCTGGGTTCTCTATTCTATTCCATTGTTCTATACGTCTGTCCCTGTGCCAGGACCAGGCTTTTAAGAAACCTTTAAATGCTCAGAATTGGAAAAATTGTTATTCTAATTACATGGCACACTCTCTTCACTTTCAGGGCATAGCTTGCTTTCATTTATTTATATATTTATTCATTTTTCATGTAAAATATTATAACAGGCACAATGAACACTGAACTCAAACTAAACATATGTTCCCCTTCAATCCATCCACCTGGTATCATACTCCTTCCCACCTGATTTTTGTGATAACCATTTCTTTATTTCCTCTTTATATGGTTCTATTGGTTTGCATGTATTCCTTTAAAAGTATGGTTTTTATTAATTGTTTTTAACTCTCTAGGAAGGTATGCTGTATGTAATATTTTAGGGTGTCTCTTATTTAATATTATTTTGTTAAGATCCATGCCATATTTAAAAATGCAATTTCTTTTTGCATTTTAATTTATTTTCTTCTAGTTGTGATGAATTTGATAAAAACCCAATAATAATTTAATTACATTAATTAATTTGTTTGCCTCATTTAGTTTGTTGCCACTGGGACAGATTTATAAAAAGGCTGAGTCTAAACTTGGTTTCATTTGTCATGGCCACAAAATAGTGAAATCTGTTAAATTCATCCTTAAATTAATGGAAATGTCTTTGCTATCATCTAGTAAATATCAGCAATAAAATATCAATGTTGCCATTTTGGCTATGCATGGCAGAACATTTCCTCCGATGCACCATGATGAGACAATTTTAAGCAAAATATCATATATTTGATGAATTTGTAGTTATCATCCCCCTAATTAGAGTATGCATAAAATATGTGTTAAAGTAGTAAATATTGCATGTGCCAATGACAAGTGCTTAGAAAGATGATAACTTTGGATGATCTCTCAGATCAAGCAAGGCTGAGAGGAGAAACTTTGTTATATTTGACTATTCAAATATTTATATATATCACACAATAATGTCCCTGGACTAGAAAGATTTTTTTTCAGGTGTTCTCCAGCTCTAGGAAAAATTTGGGGCCTGATAAAACAGAAACAATTATACTTGCCCAGTTTCATAAGAAAGTATACAATTTCATATGCATTTTTCATCATAAGGATGTTTTTCCAGATATTTGTGTCTTTCCTGGACAGTGGCTTTCCATGGCACCTGATTCTCTTCCAGAATTAGGATAACCAATTTGAGGCAGTTTGCCTGGGTCTTCTCCAATTTAATACTGAAAGTCCCCCATCCCAATTGGGGCCATGCCTGTAAATGGCTTTGTCAAGCACCTAGATTCATAGATAGTTAGGTCATCTATCAATAATACATGTATTTCTGGTGATGAATTTCAGATATATCAGGTTCTCATTTACATTTTAATATAACATTTGTACTATTTCTAATTCATATTTTATAGTATGTATGGAAAACCTAAAATATTAATATTTAAAATCTACCCTTTTAACTACTCTGAATTATAGAATATTTATAGAGTCATTTTTTATTTCTTTTAAGTATATATAGTAATTTGAGTTAGAAATATTTTTCTCATTATGCTTTAATGAAGAAATGAGAATGATTTGTAAATGGTATTTCAGTAGTTTGATGCAATGAATAAAAATAATTTGTCCTATAAATACTTAGATTTAAAGAACTTCCCCTTTAATTTTATTTCTCTAAAAGGGTTTAGAAAAACATATTCTCTCTTAGAGATGAAATAAAGAGTAGTAATTTCAAGCATGTCTACTGGAATGAAGGCTCATCGACACAAAGGCTGGTTCTTCCACATACTATTTTGTGACTTGGGAAAGTTGCTTAACCTCATAGAGACACCGTTTATCGATCTGTAAAATGTATAATAATTAGTAGCTTCCTAATAGGTTGTTATGAAGAGAAAATGAAATAATATATGGTAGTCACATATTATAGTTCCTGATACATAGGAAGTTTTCAATATTTTGGCTCCAAGGTAAGTTGAGCCCAGATTTGTGCTGGAATAACATCAGCTCTATTTACTTATGTTCTGTAATAGGAATACAGGCTTTAGAATTAGGTGTGTGTGTGTGTGTGTGTGTGTGTGTGTGTGTGTGTGTGAGTGTGTGTGTGTGTGTGTACATATTTGAGAAAGGAATTCTGGCATTCTGGCATTGCTGGCCAATTGCCCTTTAATTGAGAGATAAGGTGGAAATGGACAGGTAAAGTGAGGTAAATTATTTCTTCTATTAACTCACTGTCTTATGTCTAATTTTTATCAGGAGATGGGCAACAAACTGACTATGTTTGCTCATGTTTACTTTCGTCTTGTAGATATGTTTTACCAAAGTAAATGTTCAGATTTTAATTGGTTTCAGAATGATTTAATCAGACAGTGTTTATTATGCTCAGTCATAAAGAACACACTGTGATAGGTTTGCCATCTGTTCAGGATAAAAGTGAAATCCCCTTTGAAGAAGTGGGCAGTTGATAGCAAGTATTTAATGAATGTTTAATGTTTTTGTATCTGTGTGAGGGGCTTATTGTGATAGTAACATAAATGTTGTATGAGCCTAAGGGATCAATCCTAGTGTTTCAATTCTTGTTAAGTCTCTGTTGGATATTATATTTTAAAATTCTCAAGTTGTATACTGAAGTGATATAGGATAGACTTACTCCTACTTGGGAATGTAGCTTCACTCAATTTCTGTTGTGAATCTCTATTCACTCCTGCCTGGCTACTGCCATCAGCCCAATGAGTCTGTTGATTGCTACATGGCTTCCTCCAATCTTCCTTTAGATGTTGTTTTTTAAAATTATGCTTTATGGATTTTAGGCAACACTTTTTATCTATCTGGAATCTATCCTGAATTACCTTCCTGCTCAAATATGCAGTAGTTTCCTTACTGATACACATTCTAACAGTATTTATTTCATGTTTGAATGACCTTGCATTCTCCTTCCTGTTTCCAAAGTTGGGCCTATTATAGTCTCTGCACGTCTTCTGGAACCACTGTTGTCTCTTCAGATTGAAGAACACAGTCCTAGTAAACTCAGTGAGAGGTCCAGCCAGGGAACAATTTTCTAATTTAAGGCTGCCACTGCATATCCTTTAGTTTCCCCTGGGATTTCTGATTGAGGCTGTTACGAGGGTATTATAAAAGGAAAAGGAAGAGGAAAGCTTTTCCCCAAATGTGATATCATTAAGTACATAAACTTGACTTCCAATGTGAAAATTTAGTGTCTTTTCTTCAATATAAAATGCTATTTGGCACAGTATATGTTTCCCAGTGTCATGTTGCTATCGAATAGTTGCTTATTTGTCAGAAGCTATTTGTCAGTTCCCTCAGTATCTGCAGGAGGTAAGTATGCTTCAGTGTTTGTAGAAGGAAAATTGTGTGCTCACAGGGATTTGTGCAAGTGCTTTGCAAAAAATATGACCTTATTTCTGAACACTTGTATAATCTGAATGAGTATAATCAGGGAATTTGCTACATTTCTTGCTTATTGGGACAGCTTAATCCTTAGACATAAAAAAATTCCCAACATATATTTTATCCCCTAATTATTACATTTTCATTTAAATCTATGTAATTTACATTGAAATACTTTCCAAAGAAAATCAGGTAACTATGAGAAGAGATTATGTTAATGTAAATGTTAGGGTACAGTAGCATGCACATACTTTGACAATGGCCTTGCAGATAGAAGAGCAAGTCAAGTGAGATATATGAATCAGAGTACTTTAAAAAATATGTTTTTATTGAATTTACAGAGAAAGAGAGAGGAAGGGAGAGGGAGAGAGAGAAACACTGATGATTGAGAACCATCCATCAGCTGCCTCCTATTGGGGATCTAGTGCACAACCTGGGGAATGTGCCCTGACCAGGAATCAAACCAGTGACCTTTTGGTGTATGGGATGATGGTCAACCAACTTAGCCACACTGGCCAGGGCTAGAGTACTTCTGTCCTTACTATCAGACTAAATGCAGTTTTGGTGATAGAGATAATTTTATATGAAAAGAAGTTCAGAGACAGGCAGTTTCGGGGCTGATTTAACACTCAGGGGTGCCAAGGCTTTGTGTCTTTCTATTATACAGGGTACAAATTTTGTCCCAGGAGATTCCAGCAGACTTCCCTTTGCACCTCACTGCTCAGAATTAGATGACATGCCTACTGCCAAACCACTCACTAACAAGGGCCTAGGGAGGGGAAGGGAGAACAGTGATAGGATGGGACCAATCATGATGAACACCCTGAAGTTCCCCCCACCAACCCTCACTTCCCTGAGCATGTTGCCACCTCAACAAAATTGGAGTTTTAATAAGGAAGATTGGGATAGGGTGGAGATGGTTACTGGGTATAACAAATAGTGTTTGCTGCACAAACCAGTCAAGAGCGTGGCTAGAAACAGCAGGACACTCTAACCATGGACTATACAGGCCAATCAAAAGCATGGGCAGAAAAAGCAAATGACTTTCTTTGACTATTTTACATATTTTGTTCAAATTCAAGGACACATTAAACCAACAAGCATAATATTTCTCAATTGGATGGGAGTGTCTTTAATTGTTTTCTGCTATATTTATGATAAAAATATTGAGCCTCCCTAACTTATCTTAGGAAATCTCTATTTGGTACCAAATCTGTCAGGTGAAATGTGTCTTGCAGGGTAAATTATTTTGCAATAATATTATGCAAATACAAATATCCATACCAGTAGTATAATGCAAATGCAAACAAGGCTCAGAGGAATTTTTGGTAGCATTTGCTTAATCATGAAAGCTGAAATTGGTTTATCTTTGATGCATTAATTGTCTTATGTTGAGGGAATTTAAGGGAATTCTTCAACTCTTTGAGAGCCAGACTGTTAAATAAGACCTTAAAAACACTTTTAATTATAGAACACTCATTAACAATTTCCATTTGAGTTTTAAAGTTTTCAAAAATCCATGGCATGGGTAGTGAGAAACCTGCTTTAGTTACATTTTGTGGAGAGGATGTATTAAACATTAGGTGACACTGTATATTTTATCTATCTATATAAAAGCCTAATCAACCAAAACGACCAAACAACCTGTCGCTATGACGTGCACTGACCACCAGGGGGCAGACGCTCAGCTGACTGACCCATCCTAGCGGCCCACCAGCCCAGTGACAGCCACTCACTCCCTCAGTAGTCTCGCAGGTTCAATTTCCAGAGAACGGGCCAGGCACCTATGGACCAGTGCCACTAGCACAATTCCGACAGTGCTGCCGGCCTCCTGGAAGTTGGCCTCAGGCACCGTGGCCGCTTCCCCTCCCCAGATGCTCTGCAAGGAGGAACTAATAAAAGTGGCCGCCAGGTGGCTCCCGACAACCTGCGCAAACGTCAGTGGGACAGATCCAGATCTTGGGCTGGCAAGGGCATCCTACTGCCCACCTGGAGGGCTGATTGCATTCCGGCCCCCTGCCCCCTCGGGATGGGCACCAGATGCAGGGCTCACTGCTGGCGAGCTCCGCTGCAGTCCCTATCAGGACTGACTGGGCACGAGCCCATGGTAGGTGCAGTGGGACCAGGATGAGCGGGAGCAGCAGGCAGGAGTGGCAGGCGGCATTGGACTGCCAGTTTTGGCCCAATCCCTGCAGGCCATGCTGAGGGACCACATCCATGCACAAATTCATGCACCTGGCCTCTAGTTTTAAAAATAAAGTATCATACAGAGATATAATCTCAAAATTGCATAGTCACTAAGAGCACAGCCTTTGGAGCCTGTCTGGGTTTGAATCCTCACTCAGTCACTTATGAGTTATGAGATTTTGAGGCAGTTGTGCCTCAGCTTTCTCATCCATGAAATGGGAACATTAACCTACCTTGGAGTTATTGTGAGGATTAAGTTATTTTTATGTTATTCTAATGGCATCTGGTATATAATACTTAAGTGTCAAAAGTAAAGATATGGCTTGAATTATAGGTATATGCTTTTCTTATTAAGTACATTAGAGTAAAACATTTTTTTAAATATATTTTTATTGATTTTTTACAGAGAGGAAGGGAGAGGGACAGAGAGCCAGAAACATCGATGAGAGAGAAACATCGACCAGCTGCCCCCCGCACAACCTCCTACTGGGGATGTGCCCGCAACCAGGGCACACGCCCCTGACCGGAATTGAACCTGGGACCCTTCAGTCCGCAGGCCGACGCTCCATCCACCGAGCCAAACCGGTTTTGGCAAGTAAAACATTTTTAAGAAAAAATTATTCTCTAAGTATTAAACATTTCTGTGGTATGTAACATTTTGTAATTTTTTCACTCATGCATGCATACATGGAAGCAATCATTTAATACATTTAAATGAGCATCTATATTGTATTATTTCTTCCAGATGTAAGCTTATTGAGAGTAACAAGAATTTCTTAACACTCAGATAACACATTGTATCACTCTATGAGGCTGATCACGAGGTAATTAGTAATGTACATGGAGAAGTTTAAATTGACAAATTCATTGTAAGGAATAATTATGAAGTTTTTTGATGATCATTTAGGTATGAACATGGGATAATACTGTTGAGAGGTGAAGAGGCATATGAAAGTAAAAGTGCTTTATGAGTCACAGGTCCTAGAAGAGGGAGGCATGGCATGCCACACAAGGGGTCATATGGGAGGAGCTCCAAGGGAGTGGGCTCAACCACACAGGTAAGGAGCCAAGGCCAAGGCCAAGGAGAGGGCCTGTGGGCAGGTGCCTTTATTGGGAGTAAGGGTGGAGTAGTATTGATGTTTGAATGTCACCTAGTCAGAGTCAGGGGAGGGAAAGGGGAACTTGTGTCAGGGACCAACCTTGTTGCAATGGGAAACCTAGTTGCCTGGGCAGGGTGTTTACAGTCTGTTTATGGAGAATGTTGAGGCATCAGGAAAATAAAAAGTTGTAAATATTTACCATATACCATTTCTATCTCCATGGAAATGACCAAAGTATCCTTTGATAGATTGGACAAAAAAGATGAGGTACATATAAAAATGAAAAACTAACATTTGTAACAACATGGATTGATCTTGAAAATAACATGCTAAGTGAAATAAGTCAGGTGGAAAAAGTTAAGAACCACATGATTCTTTTCATCCTCCTATATAATAAAGAAGTAATATGCAAATTGACCATCACTCCAACACACAAGATGGCTGCCCCCATGTGGACACAAGATGGCTGGCAGGGGAGGGCAGTTGTGGGTGATCAGGCCAGCAGGGGAGGGCGGTTGGGAGGACCAGGCCTGAAAGGGAGGGCAGTTAGGGGTGACTAGGCTGGCAGGGGAGGGCAGTTAGGGGCAATCGGGCCTGCAGGGGAGCAGTTAGGCATCGATCAGACTGGCAGGGGAGTGGTTAGGGGTTGATCAGGCAGGCAGGCAGGTGAGCGGTTGGGATCCAGCAGTCCTGGATTGTGAGAGGGCAGTTGGACATCCCTCAAGTGGTCCCAGATTGGAGAGGGTGCAGGCTGGGCTGGGGGACACACCCCCCGTGCACGAATTTTGTGCACCAGGCCTCTAGTCCTATCTAATAAAAGAGAAAAATGGTAATTGGCGTACGACGATACCCTTTTCATTGGCTAATCAGGGCTATATGCAAATTAACTGTCAACTAAGATTGGCAGTTAACTGCCAACAAGATGGCGGTTAATTTGCATATGTAGGCACAATGCAGGGAGGCGAAAGGGAAAGCAGGAAGAAGCCCCCTGCCACTGACAGTGATCGGAAACCCAGGGGTGAGCTAAGAGCTGGGGGGCAGGGCAAAGGCGGCCCTGGGGCCACCTTTGCCCTGCCCCCCAGCCATGATCGGAGAATCAGGCGCCTTTTCCGCCCTGGCCAGTGATAGCAGGAAGTAGGGGGGGAGCCAGCGATGGGAGCTGGGCACGGTCGAAGCTGGCAGTCCCGGGAGCTAGGGGTCCCTTGCCTGGGCCTAAAGCGAAGCCCACGATCGCGGGGTTGCTGCCGCTGCGGGTCCCCACTGCCCGGGCCGGATGCAACCACGGGGAGCTGGGGGTCCCCTGCCCAGGCCTGACACCTCTGCTGGAGGCCTCAGGCCTGGTCAAGGGGCCGATCCGGTGATTGGTGATCGGAGGGTGATGAGGGTCAACTCCTCTGGCCGAGGCATCAGGCCTGGGTGGGGGGCTGAGCCAGGGATTGGGGGGATATGATGGTCCCCTTGCCCAGGCCTGAAGCTTGGGTCAGAGGCGTCAGGCTTGGGCGGGGGGTGGAGCCAGCGATCAGAGGGAGATGGGGGTCCCCTGCCCAGGCATGATTCCTGGGCCAGAGGCCTCAGGCCTGGGTGGGGGCCAGAGCCAGTGATCGTGGGGAGATGGGGGTCCCCTGTCCAAGCCTGACACCTCTGGCAGAGGCGTCAGGCCTGGGCAAGGGGCCGATCCTGCGATTGGAGGGTGATGGGGGTCAACGCCTGAGGGCTCCCAGTATGTGAGAGGGGACAGGCTGGGCTGAGGGACACTCCCCCCCACACACACACCCAGTGCACAAATTTCGTGCACCAGGCCCCTAGTATAGAATATAAAACTGAAGGCAACAAATGAACAAACAAGACAAACAAACACTCACGGACACAGACAACAGAGGGAAAGGGGGGTTGGGGAAGTAGTAAAGGGTAAAGGGGGCCAAACATATGGTGATGAAATGAGATTTGACTTTAGATGGCAAGCATATAATACCATATATAGATGATGTATAGAATTGTACACTTGAAATCTATATAAATTTTATTAACCAAAGTCCCCCAATAAATGTAATTTAAAAATGAAAAAAATGCCATAGGTACTATAATGATTTCACTAACTGTCCATTAGCACTAAAACTATAAAATTAAGTTTTTAAGGACAAAAGATGGTTTGCTTTGTCTTTCATGGCAAAAATAAACAAGGAAAATGATCATAAACTAAACAAAACTAAAGGAAATAACACTGAAAAACATCAATAGACCTATGTGAATATGTGAAGGATTTTGGTCTGGAGGGCAATGGGATTTTCCGTGAAGATGAGCCAGGTCATGAGGGTGAGATGTGATGAGTAGAACACAGTGGGGATAGGGTGTGGAGGGCATCTTCAGGTAGTGAGAAGACCTTAGCCAGGGTACCATGCTAGTCATCATCCTTGTGGTTGTTGATATGGACATCCTATATAATAAAAGCCCACTGACCAAAATGGCAGAACAACCAGAACAACCAGAGAACAGAACAATCACGGTCCCTCACCCTGGCTGGCAGCCCCTCAGTGAGCAGTTAGGGGCGATCAGGGAGGCAGGTAGAATGGTTAGAGGAGATCAGGCAGGCAGCTGGGTGGTTAGGGGCGATCAGGCAGGCAGGCAAGCAGTTAGGGGCCAGCGTCCTGGATTGCGAGAGGGATGTCCAACTGCTGGTTTAGGCCTGATCCACAAGAATCCCTGCAGGATCGAGCCTAAACCAGCAGTCAGACATCCCCTGAGTGGTCCTGGAATTCAAAAGGGTGCAGGGTGGGCTGAGGGACTCCCTCCTCCACCCCCCCCCGGGCACAAATTTTGTGCAGTGGGCCTCTAGTTGTTATAATAAGGAACCACCCTAATTGAAGTTAAATACTCAGGGTGATGCTAATGGGATAATGGGAAGGAAACTTGAATACATATGTTGAGGCTTGATCCGAGAGGACTGTGAAAGCCAGAGAGAATGTTTTTAATCATAGGTGTTTATAGGTGAAAATGATACTTGTTTTTTTTTTTTTTTTAATTAAAGAAGAGGGCACTGTAAAGTCTGCAAGGAAAAAGAGAAGGCACAATTGTCCTGAAATTGGTGGAAAGTGATGGAAACCTGAACTGCAGGGAGTAGTGACAAAATAGAATGGAAGGAAAAGATATGAAAGATACTGAACAGTCTGTGTCAATACTGATCAGTATGTATGTGAATGGATTTATGTGACTGTATTATTCACTGTGTTACATGCTGGTGTTCCCCTTTATTAATGCAGAAAATGAAAGGCTCTTGATTTGGGCTCACAATTTGGATTTCAACTTAGGGATGTCTGACAGCTTTAATCATATTTATTCATAGCCTTTAAAAAGGTAGCAGATTGAAAATAAAATTATGGCTTTTATTTCATGCAAAAAGTGTGGATTCAAGTGAGGACATAGGGCATTTTTTTTCTTCTGGTTTTAGAGACTATATTCAGATTTTCTTTTAATTATACATCATTACACTATTATGAAGAATATTCAGAAAATTCCATAAATTGGCCTATGTCATTTTGTTCTTGTGCCTCAGAGTAGCGTACTGGAAAAAAACATACAGTTAAAGGAAATTTGCCTGGGTTTGGGTGACCATCAAGTTCTCAAGATTGTGAATTGTAGTTTGGCCAAAAACATTGAAGAAAGTTCTCTTTGGTTTAGATTCCTCAATCTCTACTGCCATTCACAGTGAGGTGATGTGGATGGGTAAATTAGTATGTTATAATGAGTAACAAAGTTAAAAAATTGTGTTTTAAAAATGTTTGGTAAGAATCCTTAGGGAAATGATTTAACATTCTTATTCTCTTAAAAGAAAGAGAAATAATGGTAACAAAAGTGGAATCACATACATATAATACAAATCACGAATTCACAATCCAAAAACAGGCATAAATGCCCAAGAAATATTCATATAACTCCATAAGGGGACAAATATAAGAATGTTTGAAGCAGTGTTGTTTGGCTATGTTAGTATATTTTGTTAAATTCCCACAGGAATATAATTCCTTAATCAAATGGGACACCTTTATCAATTTAGCCAAGACCTATTTAAAGAGAACCTACTATTTCTGAGTTCTGTTCTAGATTCTTGGAACACATCAAAGCCCAAAACAAAGATCCTTATCCTTCCAGACATTCTATTCTAGTGACGGGAGAGAAAAACAAGAAACACAATATATGAATGGGTTATATTTTGTGTTACAATCTGATATGTGCTGTGGAAAAAAATAAAACTAGAGCAGAAAAGAGATGAGAAGATATGAAAGATAAGCAGGAGGAAGGGGGAAGGATGTAGTATTAAATTGGTTGTCACTGAGTAGATGAAATTCTTAAAAATGATAAAACTTAAAGAGGTGAGGAAGTTGACAAGACATATTTAGGGGAAGAGTATTCTAAACAGAGAAAAATAGTTTTAAACACAAGCCCTGAGGCAATGAGGGTGCCTGCACAGCAAGAGGCCAGTGTAAAGGGGCTGAGTTGGGGAGAGGGAAATAGAGATGAAGTCAGAGAAGCAATGGAGTGGCTAGAACTTGTAGAGTCTTTTGAGACATTGTAACAGGTTTGGATCTATTGTAAGTGAAATGGAGAATCACTATATGGGTTGAAGCTAAGAGGTGATATGATCTAACAGTTTTAAAACGCTCACTCTGGCTACGCCATGACTAGACTGTAGAGAGGCTGGGCTAGAAGCAAGATCTAGGGCAGTAAACCTTAGGTAAGAGAGGTTGGTGGCTTGCATAGTGGTGAAAAGTGGTAAGACTTGATTGTATTTTGGAATTATCTTAAAGCTGGAGCCAATAGAATATCCTGACGTTTATATACAGAGTGGGAGAGACAGAGAGGAGTCAAATACAACTACAGAGCTTTGGCCTGAACAACAGGAAGAATAGAACAAGTTGACAACAACTCACATAGGGAAGGTTACAGGTGGATCATATTTGGAGAGAAAAATCATGACTTTGATTTTAGAAAAACTGAGTTTGAAATGCTTTATGAGACATCCAAGTGGAGATTTTGACCAGTGAGTTGAATATATGTCTTGAATTCAGAAGAGTGGTCTAGGCTGGAAGTACAGAATGAAGATTTGCTAGCATATTGATGGTACTTAAAGCTATAAAATTGGATGTGAGTCCAAGGAAGGGAGAGTAGATAGGGAAGAGACCAAAGGCTGAGAACTCTAAAACTGAGTTCAAGAACAAGAGGGGGGATTGGGAATGTGAAATTAGTATGGCAGGAAGAAATTCAAGCAAGTGGTAGCCTGAAAGCAAGGATTGGACAAAGATGTGGTACATAAATACTATGAACACTACTCAACTATAAGGAAAGAGGAAATACTGCCATTTGCAATAACATGGATGGACCTTGAGAATATTACTCTAAGTGAAATAAGTAAGTCAGAAAAAGCTAAGAGCCATCTGATTTCACTCATATGTGGGATATAAAACAGAAACTCATAGACACAGACAATAGTATGGTAGTTACCAGATGGAAGGTGATGAGGGAGTAGCAAAGGGAAAAGGGGGCCAAATATATGGTGATGGAAGATAATTTGGCTATGGGTGGTGGGCACACAATGCAATATAAAGATCATGTATCACAGAAATATACACTTAAAACCTATGTGATCTTATTAACCAATGTCACCCCAATAAGTCTAATAAAATAAATAAATAACATCTGCTATGTTACTTTAAAAAAGGATATATTGAACTGTTGATCAAAGATTGAAATCAATAATAGTGATATAGAACCAGCTTTGCACTGTCTATAAAATTATCTTGGTAAGATCTTTTCTTTTGTATTACTAAATGAAGTTTGTTTAGTAATACAGACATTCCATTGAGAGTAGGACCAGGAAAAGCTTTTATTTTTAAAAGAATTATAAAGGTTCCCTTTAAAAACATAAGAAAAAATCCTAATGTACTATTTATTTTTTATATACATGTACTTTGATTAATAAATTTTTAAAAAAGAGAATTTGAGTTGACTTTCAGGCATACATGAGGTAAGAGGGAAGAAGTCATAATAATAATATAAAGCTCAATGGAGGATTAGGGGATAAAAGTATGACAGAAAGTCATTTTCATTGTAAAAGGGAATCAATACTTTAGCTTGGACCTTCTAGTAGCTAGAACAGAGAAACAAGCATTTGAAAGAATCATTATGTCTGTGAGATAAAAATAAGAACTATTTCTGATACAGAAATCATAAAAACATTTTTCTCATGGGTTCTTATAAAAGGACTCGGTATGTTTTAATGGATGGTCTAAACAATAACACCCTATGATACCCAGAAGTAAATTTAATTGCATTATTTCTCACCTTATGAGATAATATCACAGAGAAATTTCATCAAATAATTCTGTGAGGAACCATATAAATTTTATTAACCTCTGGATTGATCTAAGGATAACATTAAAGTTTTATATTATAGTCTCAATTTTTCTTGTCTATTCCCTCTTATATATGTGGCTAAAAATATGTGTGTATATGTAGCTGTGTATTTATGGTAACTGAGGATGATTTAAATGCTTAATGAAGACAGCTCTTTGGACTTCTATTTTTTCCCTTTTGGGGAAAGGAAAGGTGACAAGGGAAAGACGACATATTTCTAAGAAGCGAAATGAAGGCTTTATGTATGTGTAACACATGTAAGTCACACACTTCCTTCCAGGTGATGAAGCCTGTTATCCTTCTCAAGCTAGATTCTCCCACCATCTGGACCTTTATGCTGAAAGTACAGGCAATTCTTATGCCACATTAGAGTAAGAAGATCAAATTCTTTTAGCCACCCAGCCATTAAATTATACAGATAGTCTATGACTTACGACAGTTTAACGATTTTTCAACTTAAAAGGGTTTATGTTAGATGACTTTGCCCAAATGTAGGTTAATGTAAGTGTCCTGAGCATGTTTAAAGTAGGCTAGGCTAAGCTTTAGGTTAATGCATTCTCTACTTAAGATATTTTCAACTTACAATGGGTTTATCAGGTTGTCACTCCATAGTACACTGAGAAAAATACGTACTCTAGTGTTCAGTAACTTTTTAAAAAAAGTGAGCCCTATTATTATAATATTAATGCACTTGAATTTGATATTGTACCATGTCTTTGAATTAATCCTGTTGTTAGAGTAGAGAAAGTAAGAATCCCAGAGAGAAGTTTCTATAGCTGCTTTTCTTTGAAAGAAACACTGTTATTGAGTATTGAAAAACAACTTTCCAAAATGCCTGCTATTTTTTCTCCTGTTCTTAATTAGAAAACGGCTTGGGCTGAGATGACTTGGAGAAGGAGGAGGAATATAAAGAAAGACATTAAGTTTAATTATTATAACTGTGAGACTTATTGCATTTGGAGAAAATATAAAATGCTAAGTAGGGGATTATAGGAAACTAAAGATTCACTTTTTAGTTGTTGGGTAGATGTAACTGGAGTCATACATAATTACTGCCAAATATACATTTGAGTAGTAATAATAATAATAATAGTATTTCAAGTAAGCACAGAAACAAAATATAGAAAGAGTTCATTTTCTCTCTTTTATCTTTCAAAGACACACCATAGCCCGTGGTCAGCAAACTGCGGCTCGCGAGCCACATGCGGCTCTTTGGCCCCTTGAGTGTGGCTCTTCCACAAAATACCATGGGCGGGCGCGCACGTACAGTGCAATTGAAACTTCGTGGCCCATGCGCAGAAGTTGGTATTTTGTGGAAGAGCCACACTCAAGGGGCCAAAGAGCCACATGTGCCTCGCGAGCCGCAGTTTGCCGAGCTGCGGTTTGCTGACCACTGCCATAGACTATACCTGATATATTTTTCAGAGAGTGGGAGAACTTTTTTTTTTTTTGTGGAAGTTGTATATAACTTTTGACATGGAAAAAGACTTATATAGAAGTTTAAAATGTCATTGATAACATGTTCACTAAGATGCATATTATGAAAGTTAACTTTCTAAAATAAATAGCATGCCATTTAACTCACAGTCATGATATAATGTTGAAATGTGTCATTAGGGTCTACATGTATGCTAACCACTTAGCATTTCATGCATCCGGGCAGTTATGCAAACAATAACAATGCATATACTTGCAGTGATATATCTAATCCAGGCAGTGGGAGAGAGTATAAATGCAGATATCCATTTAGTTAATTGTGAATTATGGATACATATACTTAGTTCATTGACTTGATATTGTCCTTCATTACTGGCATTTGATGTACCATTGGATAACAGAGAGCATTTTATCAGTATTTGATTGAAAAGTATTTTATTACCTTTTGTTCAGCTCTTCTTTTTCATCTCATTGATTTCACATTTTCTACTTGCTCTCTGATTCTCATTCTTTGGGTTTCCTCAGTGGAGCACTTTGTTTCACTCTTAAGTAGCTCCAATTGTTCCAGTACACAGTTCAGTGAGTCAAGTTGATCAAGCATTGAGATGTAAGACATTGCTGGTGATTAAAATAAAAGTACATTTTAGATGAGAAATATTCCTGAATAGACATTAAGAAACATTAGATTATAGTCAACTGTAATTTCCCATGACTTCTATGAGCAGAGCTAAGACTGGATTTAGTTTCTAATCTGTCCCATCTCAATGTTGATCCCACTAAATTCACTGTTAAATCTTCTATTTACTTTTTTTCAATTAAATTTTGGCTGTCTTTTATATCTTCCTCTTCTGTACTCACATAATTACTTTTTTGAACATAAACACAGGCAATGAATTCATCTTTTCAGTTTGAGATCTAACCTCTCATAGTGATATTTATTATTGGCTTCATTATATTACTCCACTTTCCTACTTGGTAAAATTTACATACTTGATGAGAAGTTTATATTTTAATTATTTCTAAAATAATTATACCAATTGTTAAGTATAAATGTACTAAGTATTATCTATATACTAGAGGAGGCCCAGTGCATGAAATTCGTGCATGGGGGGGGGAGGTGTGATTGGGTGTGTGTCCCTCAGCCCAGTCTGCACCCTCTCCAATCTGGGACCCCTCTCACAATCCAAGACTGCTGGCTCCCAACCGCTTACCTGCCTGCCTGCCTGATTGCCCCTAACCACTCCCCTGCCAGCCTGAACGATGCCTAACTGCTCCCCTGCTGGCAAAATTGCCCCTAACTACCCTCCCCTGCCAGCCTGCTCACCCCTAACTGCCCTCCCCTGCCAGCCTGGTCCCCCCAACTGCCCTCCCATGCAGGCCCAGTCACTCTTAACTGCTCTCCCTTGCAGGCCTAATCGCTCCCAACTTCGCTCCCCTGCAGGCCTGATCACCCACAGCTGCCTTCCCCTGCTGGTCATCTTGTGTCCACATGGGGGCAGCCATGTTTGACCACATGGGGGCGGCCATCTTTTGTGTTGGAGTGATGGTCTATTGGCATATTACTCTTTTATTAGATAGGTTAGAAAAGTCAAGCGACCGGAATGACCTGAATGACTGGAACAACCAGTCACTATGATGCACACTGCAGTGGCCAACTGGCCCGATCGGGGCCCTGATAGGCCCCTCCCAACCTCCCACAACCCCTCCCCTCACCCAGCCAAGCCCCGATCAGCCCCCACTGAAATGGGCAGCTAGACCCCACCCATTCACAAATCTGTGCACCATGCCTCTAGTAAAGTATATCACTTAATTTTCATAATATGGGTAATGAATCAAGTCTAAGCAGCAAGAAAAAAGACACCTTTGAAACTTAGAGATTGGTTTATGTAAAGACAAGTGAAATATCTACAAAGTATGAAAGCTCAGGGTAAAACAAGTTGGACTGAAGGATAATTTGAGTAATATCTTTCAAAGCGCTCAAAAGAAAGCTATAGAAGATCCTTAAATAGTTTTGAAAGAATGAGGTACCATCTCACACCTGTCAGAATGGCTATCATCAACAAATCAACAAACGACAAGTGCTGGCGAGGATGTGGAGAAAAAGGAACCCTGGTGCACTACTGGTGGGAATGCAGACTGGTGCAGCCACTGTGGAGAACAGTATGGAGTTTCCTCAAAAAACTGAAAATGGAACTCCCATTTGACCCTGTGATCTCACTTCTAGGAATATATCTCAAGAAAAGAGAAACACCAATCAGAAAGGATATATGCACCCCTATGTTCATAGCAGCACAATTTACAATAGCTAAGATTTGGAAACAACCTAAGTGCCCATCATCAGATGAGTGAATTAGAAAACTATGGTACATCTACACAATGGAATACTACGCTGCTATAAAAAAGAAGGAATTCTTACCATTTGCAATAGCATGGATGTAACTGAAGAGCATTATGCTAAGTGAAATAAGCCAGTCAGAGAAAGATAAATATCACATGATCTCACTCATTTGTGGAATACAATGAACAACATAAACTGATGAACCAAAATAGAACCAGAGACATAGAAGCATTAAACACACTGTCCAACCTATGAGGTAAGGACGGGGGTGAGGGGGTAAGTGTGCCGACAGCATGGCCAAGGATGAACCTGAGGAGGGGTGGTGAAGGATTAAAGAAGACAGACAAGAGAATACAGCTGGGGCTCGGCAGATCTCCTGTGCCTGGATGAGGACACAGAAAGTCCCAGCCTTATAGCCAAAGCTTTATTTTATAGTCAGATCACACAAAGCAAAACAAGGGTAGTGGTCAACATGTTTACAATGTTCTTGTGAGTTTCACCTTGTATTGGCAGCACTTGCTGCACCTCCCACAGCCGATTAGCTACCTAGGAAGGAACTAGGGAAGACTATAAGGTTAAGCTTAATTATGCTAGGAAGACTCTGCCCTCCAAGCTGGGACTTGTTTGTGGCCCTGTCAGAGTCTGAGGCTTAACCCTATGGCTGCTCCGTATAGGTAAGAATCAACCAAAGTTCTTGTATGCATATGAGCATAACCAATGGACACAGAAAGTAGGGTGGTGAGGGCATGTACTAGGGGGTGGGAGTGGCCAGGGAGAGGTCAATGGCGGAAAAAGGAGACTCATGTAATACTTTAAACAATAAAGAACTTAAATTTTAAAAAAGGAGGAAGTACTTTAAAAAAAGAAAAAAAAGAAAGAAACCTACTCAGAAAATCAATGGGACCACTTGTTCAGTCTATTTTTATTTCAACAATAAAGAGGAGTAGGTAAATACACTAACTAATATGCTTTTTGTCTATATCTTTATTGAAAGGTATGAGGGACAGAATGTTACTAAAATGTTGCTGAAAATGATTATATTAGACACTTTCTATTACTTTTTAGGCCTTATTTTTAAAAAATATATATTTATTGATTTTTCCAGGCATATTCCCTGACTGGGAATCGAACTGTGACCTCCTGATTCATAGGTCAACACTCTACCACTGAGCCACACCAGCTGGGCTAGACCTTATTTTTACAGCTACAATGAACATGACCTATTAGTCTGAAATGTCACTCAAAATCATTAACGTACGAAGTAAACTTACAAAATAATTTGTAAAATGCCTCTGGTTTAAAGTAATTTTCTTAATCACTGGGGAAATGTTTAAGATTAGATGAAGTATTTCCTCAGAACCACAGGGAACAATAAGGAGCATACAATGATAGCTTTTACTCTATGGGCCTATGTATTTATCTATTCTTTCATTCCACAGGCTTTTATTTAGTGCCTCCTGTGCTGGAGTTGCTTGATATCTTCCTCAAGCATTTCACCATCTGGTAGTGTTCACAATCTCTTGAGCAGCTGGAGCGGTGGGAGTCCTTGTTCTGACCTGGTTATCATCTTCCACATTGCGTGAGTTCATTACTCCCGTGTGCTATGGGAGTAATGAACAGTCTGAATGTATACTGTGAAAAAAGGCAGAGTTGAATACTATGATGTTCACAAAGCACTATCAGCATGCAAATAATTGATCAATGGAATTATTGGGTAAACCAAGCATCTACTTTGAAAGAACAGTTCATTCAACTGATCACTACTAAGAGATTATATCATAGGAATGAAATCATTTAGTCAATTCGTATATATTTATTTTATTTTCTTTATTATGTATTTATTTTCCTTCTTATTGAATTTATTGGGGTGACATTGGTTAACAAAATTATACAGGTTTCAGGTGCACAATCCCACAACACATCATCTGTACACTGTATTGTGTGTTCACCACAAGTCAAGTCTCCTTCCATCACCATTTATCCCCCTACCCTCCTCCACATTTTATTAAGACTTTTGAATGGCTAGTAAGCTCCTTGGCCTAGAATGCAATGGATGGAGGGAAAGATAGTTTTTTAAAAAATGTTATATTAGAGTTTAGAAACAAAGTTGAATAAACTATTGCTAGAAATTGCTATTTTGTTGTTTTATTTTTAGTGTTCTACAGTTAGAATGTAAGCATTATAAAAATAAGGATTTTGTTTGTTGTGTTCATTTCATTATTCCCTAGGGCCTGGTACAAAGCAGGTGCTCTCAAAAAAATTTTCCCCTGGTGATTGAAATGGAAATTAAAATTCTCTTTAGCAGGAATTAAAGCAAATGAAAACAACTCCCACATATGTTAAATGATTTAGGAGTCACAGAAAAGTGAGGAAGGGCAGATATTTTTTGTTTTGTTTTGTTTGTTTTTATGAAGGATAAAGATATTTGGAGGGCAGAGCGGGTATCCTTTCTTCCACTACTAATTTCACAGTAGTTGGATATAAAAATGGGGTTCAATATATAGGTCCAAGTATATGAGTTGAATCTTGTCATTACATTATCCCCAACATTAAGGTCATGCTTATCAATAGACCTAAGCATTTTCACATAGGCCTGAGAACTGACACCATCACTTCCAGGAAGCAGACCCTGAAACAGGAATTTGGGTGCCTGTGAATTACTGAGGAAGTGCTATTCAGGGAAAACCTTAAGGAAGAAAGTGAAGCAGGAAGAGGGGAAGAGGAAGGAAGAGATGGAGAAAGAGCCCAACAACTCTATAGTTTTAGATGAAATCTGGCCTTGGTCTGATACATGGAGATGGTGGTGGGGGAATTATGGCGTGGGAGGGGGGCTGAGGACAGGATGGGAGAGGAAGTTCTAGAATATTAACTTCACACAAAGTAATGTGGTTGACCTTTGGAACCCCATCATCATTCAGCTATTATCTAGGACCTTGGTTGAAGATGAGCTGGGGAGGAGAAGGTAGTTTCTACCACTGGAGGGGAATTTCTAGAGAACGGGGCAGCTGTGAGTTCTTAACTAAGAGAACAAAGTTATAAATGATTTAACTGGATAGATATGAAATTTCTTTTTAAAAAAATATATTGTATTGATTTTTTAGAGAGAGAGAGAGGGATAGGGAGTTAGAAACATCAATGAAAGAGAAACATTGATCAGCTGCCTCCTGCACACCCACTACTGGGGATGTGCTCGCAACCAAGGTACATGCCCTTGACCAGAATCGAACCTGGGACCCTTCAGTCCGAAGGCCGACACTCTATCCACTGTGCCAAACCAGTCAGGGCTGAATTTCTTTATTGAATTGTATCAACACTCATGGTACTTCATAGTTTATCACCAGTTGCTTTGCCTCTGATTATAGCTTCTGTCAGTTCATAGCTCATCATGTGCTGAGGTTGGAATGCCTGGAAGTGACAGGTCTATGATAAGAACTTATTCTAAGTCAAAAGCCAGATCAAGTTCAATTTCCTTGACAATGAGCTCTTGCAATGCTCTCAAGAACAATAGTTGCAGGAGTTAAGGTTCTCTGGCTTTGTGGATTTTCCTCCTAGCAAGGAACACTAATTTTTCATAAAAGTCTCTATGTGGGTTTTACCACATACAAAAGAACATGTATTTGCTTGATTGCATTAATTGCAATACATTTGTCATCTATGATTAGCTGAGAAATTTGGTTTGCTTGAACAAAAATTTGTTAGATGTAAAATTCTGATGGTGCCAACAGTCAATTCTAGAAAGGGTGTGTTCAGAAAAAAAGGTTTATTTAGAGATTACTATCTATTTAAGTCTTCATGTTTCTCTATTTTTCAATGCACCAAATTAAAAAAAAAGTTGTAATATGTATTAAGATTCATCAGTAATCCTGTATTCTGTTTAAAGGCTAGAATTTATGACACTATTATAATACATAAATACCAAATGTCAATAGTTTATTGCACAATGACTGAACACAAATTATGTTTAATATATTTTTAAGTTATTTCAAAATATAACCATATTTTGAAATATTAGACAGGTTAAAAAATTTATAATCTTAATGTTCATATAATTTTGTTGTTTATTTTCCTTCCCAACTCATTTATTCCTCATAGTTGTACATAGAATTTGTACAGTATTATAGCACTTGTATCATAAACATGGTCCATGTTCTATATTACCTATAATCATCATTTTTTTAAATCCCCCCTCCCTTTTTTTAAATAGAAACATCACATATGTTCACTGGAGTAAATGAGAAAGAATAAAAAGTTAATCCTAGTCTCACTGATTTCCCACTCTCCCACTCCTATCTTACTGCTCACAAACTGGACTTTCTCCTTAAGTGTGGCTGGCAAAGGACACTGTCCTAATGACCTCTTGGGTGCTGATTAATCTGGATTCAGGTCTCAGGTAGTTCTTAGGTGGACATTATTAGGTTGGTTCTCCCAACAGTGTCTGACGATATATACTTTCATAGCTCTAACTTCAGCTTCTTTTTGTTGACTTTACCTTGGCCCCTGTTAGAACAGGCTAATTCTTTTTTTGACTGGTCTATTTCTACCATGCCTCTTACATCAGACACTTGGTCTTCTCCTTGGTTCTTTTTCTTTTCTTTCTTTCTTTTTTCTTTTTTGTTAATCCTCACCTGAGAATATTTTTCCATTGATTTTTTTAGAGAAAGTGGAAGGGAAGAGGAGAGACAGAGAGAGAAAAAACATTGATTGGTTGCCTATGGCACGTGCCCTGACCAGAGCTGGGATTGAGGCTGCAACCGAGGTATGTGCTCTTGACCAGAATTGAACCTGGGACCCTTCAGTCTGTGGGCTGATGCTCTGTCCACTGAGCCAAACTGGCTAGGTGGTTCATTTCTTTAGTATTACCAGGTAGAAGAGTGGAGAGTCTAATTGGTTCAACTGTTTTTTACTAAGTCCAATCAATATTCTTCTGGCCATGTCTTACTGATGAGTACAAAATGTTAATTAAATGTTAATTAATGTATTATATATTATAAAATAAGACATTTTCAATATGTCACCTACTCATAATTATTTTCACTGTTACATTTCATTAAGAGAAGAAATTACAAATGTTATGTTGAAAATTCTTGATACACAGGCCATTGCTCCTCTTTTTATTTTATGTGGCTTTATGTTCCTCTGAGTACTGTAAGCTGCCAAAAGGGTTGTGAAATGTTTTCTATCTATTCTACATTCATCCCGTCCTCCCAGGATTCACACTTTAAATTCGAGGTGTTGAAAGAATTAATTTACTGGATCTTTTAAACTTCAATCTTTCTCAAAGATTATTTCATGGAAATGTCATCTTGCCTTTGTATTCAGTGTTGTTTCAACGCTTTCTTTTCTTTTCTTTTTTTCTCTTCTTCTATCATTTCAATAGAAATGAGAGAAAACCAATGGTTAGATTCCTGTGCCAATGCCACAGTTAGCCTAGAAGTTCCCTAACTACCATTTTCAATATCCACATGTTATCTACCAATAGATATCCTTAACACTTTAAAATTTTTGTACGTTTGATTAGATTTACTATTTGTCATTTTTTCTAATATGTGAAATTTTGATGTGACACATTTATTTTTCTTTGTTGACCTTTTGTTGCTGTTGCTGCAAGTACTTGGTAATTGCTTCTTCCTTGTTATTTCCTCAGATGGTAAACCATTTGAGGAACGAAGAATAATTTAATGGTTTCTTAGTACATTCTCATACACTCCAAAGTCAACATGTATTAAGACAATGTGTTGGTTGTCTGGAGTTGCTGTTAGGATGCAAATCAGTCCTGTAGAGCTCTGAAAAGAGTTGTTTTGTTACATGATCTGACTTTTAAGCACAGTGTATAGGCTCATCTACCCCTCCCTAGACTCCCCAACTGGGAGCCCCTTCTCACTCACACTTACTATTTTCTAAGAAGAAGGGCACATGCCATTATTTCTAAAAGCTTGGGCTTATAGACTCCTCTTCAAACACTGACCACTGATTTTTTATCTGCAATGCTTGTCATCGAACACATAGCAGAGAAATATCTATTCTCCCCCTGGAACTCAATTCTGTGCAATTTCAATAGTTCCACAAAAATGAAATGCTGTAAAGAAAATATCCTGACCTTTGTGTTAACCAACCTTAAAGAAGAAGCATATGAAATGTACATTCCTTACTAGTAAATCCCTTAGTGTCATAAGCTGCAGAAAGTAATAAATTGCCTTTGTAGATAATCTTAATTCCCCAAAGATTTGCAGAGACTCAGAATGCCCATATTTTTAAACTTTTTCAGGGACTTGTGCTATCGTTTCATGCATCTCCAAAGGCTGTGGCATCTTGTGATATAAAGTGCTCTTTAACTTGATGTATTACCTTCTTCATACTGTAGCATGTTTTCTGTGCCAGTTATCTACACTAATACAAGACAAACATGCAAATTGACCGTACCACTGCTACTCCTTAAGCCACACCCACCAGCCAATCGAGTGATTATATGCAAATTAACTCAACCAAGATGGCAGCTGGCAGCCACGGAGCTGGAGCAAGCAGGAGGCTTGGTTGCCCCAATGATGGAGGAAGCCAAGCTTCCCGCCTGCCGCGGCCGGCTCTGAGCTCCATTCAAAGCAACAAATTTTCAATTATAGAAGGTAAATAAACCCCAGATACCTGCTTTCAGCCATGGAGCTGGAGCGAGCAGGAGGGTTGGATTGCCCCTGGCAATGGAGAAAGCCAAGCTTCCCTCCCACCCGCCCTGGCTGGCTCTGAGCTCCTCTCAAGGCTACAAAGTTTCAATTATAGAAGATAAATAAATCCCAGAATGAAAAAAAGAAAAAAGAAACAAAGGAGAGGCTGGGAGCTTCCGTCGCCTGGGGGGCTTGGCCAGCCTGAAAATGGCACTCATCCCCCACCCAGGCTGGCCAGGCACCCCAGTGGGGACCCCCATCCTGAAGGGGGTGTGACCAGCTGCAAACACCCATCAGCCCCTCACCCAGGCTGGCCAGGCACTCCAGCGGGACCCCCACCCTGATCCGGGACACCTTTCAGGGCAAACCAGCCGGCCCCCACCCATACACCAGGCCTCTATCTTATATAATAAAAGGGTAATATCCAAGTTGACCCTAACAGCAGAACGACTGGGAATGACTGGTCACTATGACACACACTGACCACCAGGGGCCAAACGCTCAATGCAGGAGATGCCCCCTGGTGGTCAGTGCGCTCCCACAAGGGGAGCTCTGCTCAGCCACAAGCCAGGCTGATGGCTGCCAGAACAGTGATGGTGTTGGGAGCCTCTCCCGCCTCCTCAGCAGCACTAAGGATGTCCGATTGCAGCTTAGGCCTGCTCCCTGCTGGCAAGTGGACATCCACCGAGGGCTCCCGGGCTGCCAGAGGGATATCTGACTGCCAGCTTAGGCCCAATCCCCCGGGGAGCAGGCCTAAGCCAGCAGGTGGTCATCACCCGAGGGGTCCCAGACTGAGAGAGGGCACAGGCCGGGCTGAGGGACCCCCCTCTGAGTGCACAAATTTTTGTGCACCGGGCCTCTAGTCTATAATAACAAAAGCATATTATGCTAATTAGACCAGATGTCCTTCCAGATGTCCTTCCGGATAACCTTCCGGATGAAGCTGGGGCTGTGAGGGAAGCCCGGGTCCCAGGTAGTAGAGGGAAGCTGATGCTGGCAGCCAGGGGAAGGAAGGCCTACTCTTGAACGAATTTTGTGCATCGGGCCTCTAGTATCAAAATAAAAGGATCAGAGAGGTGAAAAATTTCCCTAATGGTTTATGTTCACGTATTGTTTGTGGTTCATACCCAACACTAACTATACCCATTTTCCCCCCTGGAGCTATTTTACTATTTTCTGTGGGCTTAGTTACTGAATTGTTTATGTCAAAATATCTTGGAAACCTAAAAATGCAAATTGTGGAACCAAGAAATATTTGGAAGAAAACCAAATAATTGAACTGCTGACCACATTCACAAGAGTGATTAAGAATGAGATACATGGTGCAAACCCTTTGTTTAATGGACATCTAGTTCTTTCTTTGTTGTGGTAACGTGGGATTGATGGAAATACTGGGAAAAAGACAATATTCTGTCTTGCAGATCTTAAGAATGTCTTTTTATCCTCAAAATACAAAAAAGCATTTTATGAGTAATACATGTTAAGCCCAGCTTTTAGAACTATGTTGTTATGAGTTCCTATAGCCCAAATCTCTCTTCATTATAGTATCATTTGTTGCTCCACCCCCCTGGTGTTTTTGTTCTCTCGCACCACTATAAAAACCATTTATCATAATGCGTGATACACACTGAGGCCATTATCCTAGGGAATTTTTAATGTTTGTGCCTTACCTTTTTAAGGGATATCTACCCTTTGCATCATCTTTCTTCCTGGACTACTTTCAGAACTGCATGTAACTGATAAATAAAATGAGCTTAGAGCTGTCCCTCTTTTGGGACAAGGCTCCTTGAACTTTACAGGTCGAACATGGTCAAGTGTAGGGAACAGAGGAAACAATAGTATGAAAGACCTTAGAAAACTTTTTATTGGTTTATCTTTGTATGCCTCTTTTTACCATTAGATATTAAAAGTTATAGGGACAGGATCAGGAGGTGAACCTAGGGAATAATACATATGATAGCTAATATTTACTGTGTCCTCAACACCAGCCAGTAATGTTCTATGTCCTTTCCATTTAGTAAAATACTCAACCCTTATGAGAACTCAGCCTATGCTCCTTATATATTCTATGGGGAAAGAGTTCTTGGCTCATCTGGTTGAGCCTGCTCTCAATGGTAGGAGAGAAGTTAAGAATTTGGAACCCAATGATTATTAGTAATGAGATTTGATCTTCTGCCAGTTACTCCTCTGTTCATTTACTCATTGGTACCTATTAGGGAGATAATGTGTAATTGATTGGTTTGAGGATTCAAAATTTTGTACAATACTTTATCTCAGAGATGTTATAAATATACTAGTAGCCCTGTGCACGAATCCGTGCACGAGTAGCTCGCTGCTGCTTGCCTCAGCTGGCTACCTGCCCACCGCCGCCACCGCCGCTGGTAGCTCTCCACTGCTCATAGCTTCTGCAGCGCCCTCCTGTAGCTCTCCACCGCTTGTAAATTGGTTGTGACATTACAGTGTAACAGATAATTAGCATATTCCTCTCTTATGATATAGGATATAAAAAAATCTGCAACTTTGAAGAGGGCATATTAAGTTCTCTGTCATAGAAAGGGCTTATTTCTCATATGTTATTGAGAAAGAAAGCTTTTAACTTGATTGCGATCTTTATCCCCTGAGACATACAGATAGAAGAACTCATACTCAGTTTTACTATAGCTTAGAAGTAGGGTCCTTGATTAGTTTCTTCCCTTTAGTCATCACTAGAAAATAACTTTCCTTCCTTCCTTCCTTCCTTCCTTCCTTCCTTCCTTCCTTCCTTCCTTCCTTCCTTCCTTCCTTCCTTTTTCTTTCTTTCTTTCTTTTTTAAGTAAGAGCTTTCTGAACCTATTGGCAGTTGAAGCCACTTAATGGGCATTTCAGAATCTGTAATTTATCTCTTAATTTTTCTTTTAAAATACTAGTTTTCTCCCTACAATATTACTCTTATGGTCTCTATTAACCTTAATGCTTGTTTTTAGAATGTTCACGAAGGTCTTTATTCCAATCTGAAGATGACAGGATTGGGCATGACCCAGCACTTCCTGCGTCCCATGACACTGAGGCCCCTTTATGAGGACCGTTACTTAATTTGTGATACAACAGAAACACACTGTGTGAAACTTTCCAGAAAGATATCCTCTTACATTATTTCATCATATCCTCAAAAAATACTACTACAATTAATAGATGCTGCAAATGAGTATACATTACCTGAACATTTCTCACAGACTCTCACCTGGAATTCAATGAACAAACTTGACTCAGAAAGTTTTACCAGCAAATGACATTTACCAGCAAATAAATTGTTACATATTCAGTCAATGGGATACAGTTCAACAATAATAGTGAAAAACATGTATACAGTTGATACATATGTTGGATAAAGCCCCCATAAACAGGATAATATATACACAGCATGATTCCATTTAAATATAGATAAAAAACAAGGGTAAACTAACTGATTGTGTTAGAACTCGAGACAGTGGTACCACTGGGGCCTTCTGTCTGGGACCGGGTGCTGGGACTTCTGTTGTTCTGGCAATGCTCTGTTTCTAGGTGCTTATTTCATGCATGGATTCACTTTGTGAAAATCCACTGAGCTGAACTTTATTATTTGTGCATTTTCTTTTGTTTCTTCTATCTCCAGAAAAATGTTTACATTTAAAAAAAAAGTGTGGTGATGAGGAGTCAAAGGAGATGTGCCAAGCCTCAATACCATGTTTACTGATAGGTGAAGAATTCTTACCTTAACAAATGTCTTTTTACTTAAAGAAAATTGATATCCATTCCAATTTAGGTGTCATATGATTGACTTGCTTTCTGTTTTGACAGCCTCTTAAGAGGGAAGTTGAGTTAGGCCCAAAAGGCATAAAGAAAGAAAGAACACTAATTTTTAGGGGCCCATCTATGATTAGACATAGAGTAAGTAGCAGGAAATTACTAATCCAGGTTATTAATGATACTAGCCCATCAGCCTACATCTCCTGGAAATTTCTGATTTTTAAATTTAACTTATTCTAGCTACATTGTCTTTTCAAAATATAATGTAACATGTTTTCATTGTTAGTTTGTTAGAAAGAAGAAAAATTTACATGGATAAAGGCCACAGGTTCTCTTTACAAATGACCAAAGAAAACTCACTATTTCATAACTAATGGCTTATTGAACATGGGTGAATGGGTTTTATGGCTTCACTTTCTTTTTTACCATGTGGAGTAATTTGGGAAATTTTTATACTGGCCTTCATTTTTTTTGAGCAGTTTTAGATTTGCAGAAAAGCTGAAAAGGTTCTCATATATTCCACTTCCAGTTTTTCCTGTTATTTCGATAGTATAGTGCATTTGTTCTAGTTAATGAACCAATTTGTACATTACTATTGAATGATGTCCATTGTTTATTCAGTTAGTTTAGTAAGCTCTAAAAAAAATCTCTTTTGCTTGTTTCAGGATCCCATTTAGATACCACATTACATTTAATGTCATGTCTCTTTAGGCTCCTCTTGGCTATGATAGTTTCTCAGACATTCCTGGTATTTGATGACCTTGACAGTTTTGAGGAGTGTTGGTTAGATATACTGTAGGGTGCCCATTACTATATTTGTCTGGTATTTTTCTCATGATAAGACTGGGTTTCTGGGTTATTGAAAAGAAAACCACAGAGGTGTCATTTTCACTATATCAAGAGTACATATTATCAACATGACTCATGGCTGATGATGTTGAACTTGATCAACTGGCTGAGGTACTATTTGTCAAATTTCTCCACTGTAAAGTTACACCCCCACCCCCTTGCTTTTAATAGCAAGTAAACCACAAAATGAATTACTTTCACCGGTATAACTATGAACTCACACTATTCGAAGCATAAAACTTCCTTGCTTTTAAGAAGATAGAATGATAGAAGCATAAAAGACAGGATCACCAAGATTTCTAACATAATATTCTTATTTCTAGTGCCAATTCTTTATGGTATTATTGCTTTTTAAATTACTGTTGGAAATGATTAGAGAATAAGACACTACCTGATATTTTGAAAATATTTTGGAATTGACCTCTGATTCACTTAATCTGTTTGACTATGATTTTAAAGTATCCACAAACCTGACTAATACATAAATCTTTAAAATTACTTGGTGGTACTAATATAATTATGTCAGATTATTACATTTCATACAATATTAAAAATGTATGATCTTTACAGAAGTGTTTACATTTTTTTGTGTATGTATATATTAGGTGAGATACATTATGGGATAATTTAACTAGAAAAGACACTCCTGCTAAGCCAGAGAAAGCTCACTCTCTACTGTGTGGGAGGGCAACTTCTCTCAGTGTTACTGATTCCTGATATAATTAGAATACTCGAGGACAAATTCCAAGTGCTGCAAACTGCTGACATGAAAAGTAAAAGTGACAATGGGTTCACTCAGAAAAACTGATGAGGTTTCTAGAGTTGAGCCAGAGAATTCTGAGTAGAGCTTTATGAATCACAGCAGAAGCCAACAAAGTTTATCACATATTCAAAGTGAGTTTACAATAATTTCCAATTTTATGCTTTAGTTTATGATATAGCAGAATTACTGCTACTAAATCCTTTAGAATAAATAATTCCTATTGAGATGTGTGGAAAATACAAAATAAAACAATTCTTTTAAAAATGATGCTTATTTCAAAAAGTCTATAAATGAAATTTATTCAGGCAAGATTAATTAATAGATTGATACCAATGTCCTGAATAAAACTAAGTAATGGAAGATTAAAATATTTAAGAAATGCTGAACTGATTGGTAAATAATATGGTTCAAAACAAAATGATCTCCATTTTATTTTATACTAATAAACCCATATAATAAAAGCCTAATATGCTAAGTGTCTGACTGTTCATTCGACCAGTTGCTATGATGCACACTGACTACCAGGGGGCAGATTCTCTGACCGTTGCTGCTGGGGTCCAGCCAATTGGGACTGGGTGAGATGGGCCTGATAGGCCCTGGAGCCCCACCCTTAGTCCCTCCCTGGCCCCAATAGTGCACCGGTGGGGTCCCTTGGCCTGGCCTGAGCCCTCTCGCAATCCAGGACCCCTTGGGGGATGTCCACTGGCCAGGCCAAGGGACCCCACTGGTGCACAAATCTGTGCACCAGGCCTCTAATCCTATCTAATAATAGAGAAACATGGTAATAAACCATAACTTCACTACCCTTCCCATTGGCTAATCGGCAAGATATGCAAATTAATTGCCAACCAAGATGGCGGCCGGCAGCCAGGCAGCTGAAGCAAACAGGAGGCTTGCTTGCTCCAGTGATGGAGGAAGCCAAGCTTCCTCGCCTGCTGCTGCTGGCCTCTGAGCTGCAACTCTAAGAAACAATGTTGCAATTATAGAAGCTAAACAAACTGAGAAACCTGCTTTCATTTGGCAGCCTTGGAGCTGGAGCTGAAACAGCGTTTCAATTATAGAAGCCAAACAAACCCAGATCAGCAGCCAAGGTCTCAGAGCTGGAGCCGAGCCTCAGAGTAAAAGCCGGCTCTCAGTTCCAGTGACAACCATAGAAGGTAAATAAATCCCAGAATAAAAAAAGAAAAGAAAAAAAGGAGAGGTTGGGAGCTTCAGTCGCCTGCCAGCCTGAAAACAGCCCTCAGCCCCTCACCCAGACTGGCCAGGCACCCCAGTGGGGACCCCCACCCTGAAGGGGGTGTGACCAGCTACAAACAGCCATCATCCCCTCATTCAAGCTAGCCAGGCACCCAAGCAGGACCCCCACCCTGAAGGGGGTGTGACCAGCTGCAAACAGCCATCATCCCCTCATCCAGGCTGGCCTGACACACGAGTGGGACCCCCACCCTGATCCGGGACACCCTTCAGGGCAAACCAGCCAGCCCCCACCCATGCACCAGGCCTCTATCCTATATAGTAAAAGGGTAATATGCCTCCCAGCACTGGGATCAGCGGAGCCATGAGGCCTCCCGGCCTGGGATCAGCAGAGCCGTGAGGCCTCCCGGCCTGGGATCAGCGGAGCCTCCCAGCACCCGAATCAGTGGAGCAGCGAGGCCTCCCGGCACCGGGATCAGCTGAGCAGCGAGGCCTCACTGCCCTGGTGTCAAGCAGAGCTGCGAGGCCTCCCAGCACTGGGATCAGCGGAGCCGCGAGGCCTCCTGGCCCCTGGAGCAGCATGACAGGGGGCAGCGCCCAAACCCCCTGATCGCCCTGCAGCTCTGTGCGTGACGGGGGGAGCTCCTCAACCCCTTGATCAGCCCTGCTCTGTGCGTGACAGGGTACGGAGCCCCAACCACCCTGATGGGCCCTGCTCTGTGTGTGACGGGGGGAGCTCCCCAACCCCCTGATGGGCCCTGCTCTGTGTGACAGGGTACAGAGCCCCAACCCCCTGATGGGCCCTGCTCTGTGCGTGACAGGGGGTGGTGCTGCAACCTCCCCATTGACCCTGCCTTGAGTGTGACAGGGAGCGGTGCCCCAACCCCCCAATCGGCCCTACCCTGAGCGTGACTGGGGGTGGCATTGCAACCTCCCGATCCACCCTGCTTTGTGCATGACAGGGGGTGGCGCCCCAACTCCCCAATCGGCTCTGCTCTGAGCCCAACCAGGGGCTGCACCTAGGGACTGGGCCTGCCCTCTGCCACCCGGGAGTGGGCCTAAGCCAGCAGGTCGTTATCTCCCGAGGGGTCTCAGACTGTGAGAGGGCACAAGTGGGGCTGAGGGACCACCCCCCCCACCCCAGTGCACAAATTTTTGTGCACCGGGCCTCTAGTATATAATAAAACCCTATTGCTTTTGATGGCATTGATTCTACCTAAGTTGACACTATCAGAGTAAAGGTAGGTACATTTACATCCGACTCAGTCGAGTTGCCTAGTTCAGTTATACTCTACTTCACACCAACGGAGTAAAGGTCACTTTATTCAAAGGTAGTAGGATTACTTCCATAAGTAAAGCTGGCGGAGTTTTGTATGCCCTACTTGCAGTTGCCAAATTTAAAAGCTTCCAGGCCATGGAGTGTTGGTTAAATGAGCTCCTGTCAAATTTTCAGTTTTGGCTGCCTCCACTGAAGTTGACTAAGCTGTGTGGCCAGTGATGCCTCAGGCTTTCTTGCAGCTTAATAAAATTTAGTATTGGAAGAAAACATGTAGAAATGAGGATCCTACAATATAAGTAGAAGAGAATAAAGTTGACAGGAAAGACAGAAAACAAACATGTATGTGTGTGTGTGTGTGTGTGTGTGTGTGTGTGTGTATGATCATTACATGTAAATAGTAGAATGAAGGATTGAGGCTTGAAACAAGGACACATATAGAATATCAATTTGTTTCTTCCTTTTCAAGACAAATGTTAAAGTAAGTCATTCCCTGGACTGAGGTTCATTAATAGTTATAACACTGAGAACTAAAAGGAAATAACCTAGCTTTTTTTTTTATAGCTCTGAAAGCACAAAATAATGTAGTGAAAGTATTCTAGATTTAGGAAATCTGGTGCTTATCATAGATTATTTTACCCCTTCCTGCAGTGCCTTTCATAAATTATTCAGGTCTTTAGTGTGTCAAGTTGTTCAGTTTTAAAAATTAGTTTTGGACCAGATAATGAATTTTCAATAAATGATTGGCAGTAGTATATGCTGGCCATAGATAATGATAATTATATGCATTGTCACAGTCGATCCTCATAGGAATTCTACTAGAAGATCATCTATGAATGAGTAAACTGAGGCTAAACAAGCCTAAGCACTTTGCTTAAGGTCATGTGGCCTGGATGTGGCCAAATGCAGGTTAGAACGCAGGTCTGTCTTCCTCTAAGATAGTGCTCTTTAACGTTCACTTATATGCCAGTTCATATAAATGCACTGAGGGGCCTGATGATTCAGCAGCAAGCAAGAGACATGAAGATCCTGTCTTCATGGGAGGTGGCTGTCAGTGCAGGATTCCCACACTGCTGAGGGGCTCCAGGGACAACAACAAGACTCAGGGGCCACAAGATAGGTCACTTTTTCAAGGAAACACAGTGATAACTGTCGAGCCCCATACGAACTTTTGTTTAGCTGTGGCTTCTCAATAAACTAAGCTCAGGTGTTTATTTATTTTGGTGTGAGAGTGCTTTGGCTGGAAGAGTTTGAAAACATCTGTTGTAGTTGTTTTTGGTAAGTGGGTGTATGAATGAAGGGCCTAGAACAGTGATGGCAAACTTATGACACGTGTGTCAGAGGTGACACGCGGACTCATTTTTTTGGTTGATTTTTCTTTGTTAAATGGCATTTAAATATATAAAATAAATATCAAAAATATAATTCTTTGTTTTACTATGGTTTCAAATATCAAAAAATTTCTATATGTGACACGGCACCAGAGTTAAGTTAGGGTTTTTCAAAATGCTGACAAGCCGAGCTCAAAAGGTTCGCCATCACTGGCCTAGAAACATGGTCGGCAAACTGCGGCTCGTGAGCCACATGCGGCTCTTTGGCCCCTTGAGTATGGCTCTTCCTAAGCCTTAGGAGGACCCTAATTAAGTTAATAACAATGTACCTATCTATATAGTTTAGGTTTAAAAAATTTGGCTCTCAAAAGAAATGTCAATCGTTGTACTGTTGATATTTGGCTCTGTTGACTAATGAGTTTGCCGACCACTGGCCTAGAACATTAAAAAGTGTATGCAAGAAAAGAGGCATTCAAGATCCAAGCGGTGGCATTCTATACTAAATTAACATGGTGCTGAGCCTGAGAATGAGGGAACTTTATGTCGGGTGGTGGGTGAAGGCTTCTCTGAGAGGTGGACTGGAGCTGAAGCCTGAGACAAGGCCGCTGCGTAGAACCCAGAGAGGCCAACAAGGGGTCATGGCCTGGGTGAGACCTGGCTCTGTGGGGGGAAGAAGGACGTCACGCTGGGCCCAAAGGACATAATGGGGAGTGTTTTATCCTAAGTGCAATGGGGAACTGAACTTCCAGCTACACAGCCCAGTGAATCTCATTTATTTGACATATTTATTCTGGCTAAGCCTATATAATAAAACCCTAATATGTAAATCGACCAAACAGCGGAATGACTGGTTGCTATGATGTATACTGACCACCAGGGGGCAGACGCTCAACACAGGAGCTGTCCCCTGGTGGTCAGTGTGCTCCCACAGGGGGAGTGCCACTCAGCCAGAAGAGAGGCTCATGGCTGGTGAGCGTAGGGGTGGTGGTGGGAGCCTCTCCCGCCTCTGAGGAGCCTCTCCCACCTCCGCAGCAGCGCTAAGGGCCCCCCGGGTGATGTTAGGCAGGGAACGGGCCTAACCCAGCAGGCGGACATCCTCCGAGGGGTCATGCACCGGGCCTCTAGTTAATACATAAATACTAAATTAAAATTGTTGATTTAACTATGCTTTTATGAATGTCTTTACACTTAAAAGTGCATTATTGTCAGTAAGTCTCTGTTTATGGCCACATATAATAGAAAAAAACAGATCAATGTTAGGGAAATGTCTACAGATGCTCAAGGTCACCTGGCTCAGATGTGGTTGAACCCAGGAAAGTAAATGGAATATTAGGTTTTTTTCACTCAAATGCAAAGTTTTCCAGTTTTGTTTGTTTGTCTTTTAAAACCATGTAACTAATTTGTTGCAGATTGAACTGTGTCCCCTGCAAAAGTATGTTCAAGTCTCAACCTCCAAACCTGTGCATGTGACCTTATTTGGAAATAGGGTCTTTTCAGACACACTATGTGGTTATACCAGATTAGGTGGGCCCTAAATCCAGTGACTGGTGTTTTTACAAGAAAGCAATAGGAAGACACAGTGACACACACAGGGAGAAGGCCATGTGAAGACAGGCAAAGTTTAGAGCGATGCATCCAGAAGTCAAGGACACTAAGGACTGCCAGCAACCACCTGATGCTGGGAGAGAGGCATGGGACAAATGCTTCCTCAGACCCTCCAGAAGGAACCAACCTATTGACACCTTGTTTTGGATTCTGGTTTCCTAAAATGTGAGAGATTAAATTTCTGTTGTTTTAAGCCACCCTGTCTGGAGTCCTTTGTTATAGTAACCCTAGGATCTAATACAGAAGGCTTTAAACACACACACGCACACACACAAACTTTTAAAATTATTATTTTGACAGTACCAGGTTATTAGTGGGAATACGGTGCCCTCAGGTTGCCATTTTCCTTTTTTAAACACATCATTACTTCGATGCTAGGATTTGGGAAAAGTTAATTTTTGTATGCTGGTAAGCAATCTTACAGAGTATGATGATTAAGAAAAATCATTTTTTCTAAGGCTGTAGATTATAAGAGAATAGATTCTAGCTATTCTGTTCAAAGTGCTGTGAGTATCTTTGAAAGGTAATACTTTTATTCTATTATCTCAAATATGTTTCATTTTATTCTATCTTACTTTTTCCATCACCATTTATCCCCTCTATACCTCTTCTACCTCCCTCCACACCTCTCCCCCTGTAATCATCACATTTTTGTCTATGTGTTATCGTTGTTGTTTTTTTCCCCTCAATCCCTCCCTCCCTCTCCCAACCCTTCCCCCAGCCCTTCCAGGGCTGTCTACGTCCTTTTTTTTTAGAAATTAGATGAATTATTTGTTTTTGTTTGGTTGGTTTTGATAGCGTAGTGGGGAGAAAATGCTTTCATTTCTCCTATCCTGAACCATCAGGAAAGATAAATTGTTCCTCTCTAGGTGCCTTGTCAGCACTGAAGAAGTAAAATAGTGGTTTTTTACTCTGTTGGGTGGTGGTGTGGTCTCCATGGGAAATTGATATATCTCATGTGCTTACAGAAAATATTGTTTTCAGTTGACGGTATAGGAAAAACAGTCCATTGAAAATAAGGCAGAAACATAATCAGAAATGGCACTTGAAAACATGACCAGATTTGACACATTGCATGGTTAGCAACACTGTCAGCCACATGGGTGAAGTTTATTTTGATAAGTTATCAGTAAAATGTGACTATTTATTTTCCACAGCGGTAGCACATCACAATCAGCTGTGAATTCCTTTTATAATATAAATCAATGCCTGAGTCTGCTTCTGAGATTCAGATTCAAAGGTGTGGGTCAGGCAAAATCTAGTATGTTATTCTGATGTGCAGTCAAGGTTGAGAACCATGGATCAAACAGGAGTACTGAAAAAAGAGCCTGGGGCATTATAAAATATCACATGAGGTTCAGCATCCAATACAATGTTTTAGTTGGGTAGTAGAATTTTCATAAAATGATTTCATTACAATTGTCCTTGTTCAACTGATGATAGGGGCCAGTTTTAGAGGCTAGTTTTTAACCTAAACTAGTTATTTCTTCCATAGGCCATAATCATTTCTGCTAAATAATTAACTGATAAACTTTAACATTTAGAGAACCACAATAAAGAATTATAACAAGGCTACAGTTAATAAAAGTAGGGCTTAACCAGCCTCTTTCAAATTTTGAGAACAATTGCATGTTATATCTCATTCAAAATCACAAATTAAATGTAATTCATGTATAATAGCTGAGTTGTAGATCACAGGATGACATAATGCTAAGTCTGCAGAAATTATATGATTTTAAATATTTAGTTTTAGTTATTTTCATATTTCAGAGTCAATTTTTTTCTAGATCTTAAATCCTCCCCCCCCCCCCCCCCCCCCGCCACCCCTGCCATTATGAAACTAGTAGTTGCCAGATACCAGGACAACAGGGCCTAATGGTAAAATGATCCTGGGAATATTAAAGTTATCTCTGGGATGTGGTCTAAGATATTTGCTGATATCTTTCAAAACCACACTAGAGATCATGACGCAGTCTGATTCTGTATAATAAAAGGCTAATATGCAAATAGACCGAATGATGGAACAACTGAACAGCTGGTTGCTATGACATGCATTGACCACCAGGGGGTGTGTGTAGAACATGGCAGGCACTGGCCATGGGGGGATGGTGGAGCAGGTCAGCAGGGGGGCCAGACCAAGGTGGGGTGCCGGTCGCTGTCATCGGGAAGAGCCTCTGGCGGTATTAACACATTGTTTTCGGGTAGTTTTTATCGCACGCTAACAGGTGGCGCGGGCCATTTTTGCTAATTTTTTGTGCAAATGGCAACGTTCAGAAAATTACGATAACTTTAGTTTACGTATTTATACGTTACCCGCATTCTACCGCTAGTCTATAAAAAACGTATTAATACGTGTCCCGCGCTCTACTACACTGGTAGAACGTATAAATACGTAAAACGTGTAAACATGTTTCCCGCATACAATGTGTTAAAAATTCTTTGCTCCCATGTACTGCGGACCTGCCCGGCGCTTGCACCCACTGCCAGCGCTGGCCCCACAGGCACCCACAGCCAGTGCTAGAGCTGCCACTCGCACCTGCTGCCGGCGCCCAGTGCTGGTCCTGATCATTCGGTGCTGTCAGTGGGTGCAAGTGGGGCTGCCGGCCCTGATCACGCCTCAGGGCTTCTCTACCTCCCCTTGCTCCTGAGGGGCAATCGGGGCAAGCAGCCACTGCTTGCACCCACTGCCAGTGACGGCCCTGCTGGCACCCACAACCAGTGCTGGAGCTGCTGCTCGCACCCGCTGCTGGCACCCAGCGTCAGTCCCGATAACTCGGTGCCGTCAGCGGGTGTGAGCAGTGGCTGCTGGCCCTGATCACCCCTAAGGGCTTCTCTACCTCCCCCTGCTCTTGAGGGGTGATCAGGGGAGCAGCCGCCTCTCACAACAACTGACAGCACCGGCCCTGCTCACACCTGCTGCTGGCACTGGCCCCAATCGATCCACACACTCAGCAGGTACGAGTGGGGCTGGTGCCGTCAGTGCATGGGGGCAGTGGCAGCGGGACTGCTGGCAGAGAGGGAACTGGGGGCCACAGCAGGAGGGGCCAGGGGTGGTGCAGAGGATGGGCCAAGACCCACCCCTGTACCCTTTATAGCCTTGCAGCCCACAGTTCCTTTCAAGGTGCACGAATTCCTGCACTGGGCCCCTAGTATAAAATATAATTAGATTTCAGTCAAACTCTAAATAGAATATAAAGGACATATGAAGACTTTTGAGAGCCCAAAGCCATGGCACTTTAAGAAATGGCCTTAAGATACCAAAAACTTGAGAAATGGCTTATTTTTAAGCTCTTTGCAATTAAAGAGAAATCATCAGGCATATACATAGGGTGAACAGTCAGAGTTGCCAGAAATGGCTATTTTTGCAATGAGTAGGTCAGAGCATCACATAGCACAATAGCTGGTTTCTAATTAGTAGGCCAACCAGTAGCAGGTATTTGAATACACACACATACACACAGACACACACGCACATGCACACACACACAGTGCTTTACACTGACCCTGATACTTTGGATGTGTTTCTCTGTGATTCTGAAGGAACATTCATCTCACTTCAACAAATGTCAGTTATATAAGTGCAACTGCTTCATTGCTCCAGTGAATCTGATGTTTTTTGAGAATCATAAAAACTGCTTGTGATGCGGCTGGATGATTTTATGGAAATTTTACTGAATATTATATATTTTTTGTACTGTGTTCTCTCTTAATTCTAAAATATTGGGACTATGAACAGAAAATATGTTGTTATACAGTAACAAACAGATTAACTGAACCCTGTGCCTAGAGCTTCTTTGTAGGTTTGAATGTGAAGTTGGATGATGAACTAAAGATACTTCAAAGGACACATAAATAGCATCTCAAGATACACCCACATGTACACACACACTCTGTTATGAATACATATCTTGGCGTTATATAGTACTTATATCTTCAGGTGATAAAATGTTTTACTATTGTTCTTGCCACTGACCAACTATGTCTGTTCTGGAACTGATATCCCCTCCTTCATCCCCTTTATTGAATTCTGGCAAAGTTATCTAATGTACCAGCAGATTCACTAAAAGTAAAAGCCAGAGACTCTCTTTGATGGTATCAACATATAAGCTATTTATTTTCTTTAGCTGTACTAAAGGAAAATGCAACTTTCTTTTGTTCCCAGAGGCTGTTATTGAAAACTTATGGGTGTTTCTGTCGCTGGTTTTGATGTGATGAGATAACACTGTGCCCTGGCCAAATGTATAGACGTGGGGGCAAAGTTGCCTAGGATTGAGTTCCAGTGCTACCCCCTGCTGAGCAAACACGGGCAAGTGTGTAAACCCTCCGTGCTTCAGATTCCTCACCTGTACACTGATGCCAATAACAGTACCTATCTCGGAGGTTAGAGAGGGGACTCAATAGGCTAATGATTAGTAAGCAGCAGAGCAGTAGCTGGCATGATCAGGAGTATTAACCCTTGCTATCCTGCAATTATTACAATATACATTTCATATCCATTAAGACAACTTTTTCATGTTTAACTTTCTTCCTCATGATTTCAGTTGGTAAAAGCAAAATTCAAAGCCATTGACTTATTTCATCTATTATTTAAAAAAATCAACTTAAATGTAGAAGTTAATTTCTGGTTATTTGAGCTGAAAGAGAAGATAATGAGTGTGCCACTATTCATGTGAGCAGGGTTTTGGACTGAATAAAAAGTGAGTATCAACCAAAGAAAGCTAAAATAAAAAAGGGCATTTTCTTTAAAATGAAACTCTTTTTCAAAAACTTATCAAGATATTGAATTAAAAACTGTTTAGTAAAAAAGAGAAGTGAGACAGAATGTTAACAAGCAAGTAGCTATTAGATGTCAAGTATGAACTGAGAAAATAAAGACTCCATTTCCTGACAATCTGCTGAGTTTTAAAGTTTTGAAGAAAAAATAATCTTTATCTTAATAATTTTGATTATATAATTGATTTTCAGATTTATTAAAGTAAAACATGTACCTTGTAAAAACATGAAAATACAAAAATCTTATTACAAAAAACGCAGGTCACTCTATAGTTTTATCACTCTGTGGTAAATACTGTTAACATTTTGAAGTTTTTTCACGTGCAATTTAGTATCTTCTCACAATCTGAATCACACTGTTTAAAAAAGAATGTCAGAGCCTAGTTTCATTTTTATTTAAGAAGTGTAATTAGAGAAGTCTGTCAAATAATCTACATAAAGATTACTTTTAGCAGCTGATTACTATTCCAGTATTTGTCTCTATGTTATAATTATTTTCATCATTTCCCTTTTGTTGGATATTTAGACTTTTATATTTTTGCTATTGTAGATATAATTGTAGTGAACATTCTCTTAAGAACATCTTTTCTCTTGTTTATTATTGTTGCCTTAAGATAGATTTCTAGAAAACGATTTGTCGCAACAAAAGGAATGCATAATTAACCCTAGAGACAGATGGCCAACTTACTTTTTTCCTACAGTTTTCCAGTTTACACTCATGCCAACAGCGTATGGGAATGGACATCTCACCGAACACATGATGACAGAGGTTATTATCACTTTTAGAATTTTATAGAAATACGTATATTGTTGTATACTAAATGTTTTATTCCTCCAAAATTTACATGTTGAACTCTCATCCCTAATGTGATGGTATCTGGAGGTAGGGCTTTTGGGAAGTAATTAGGTAAAATGACTCAGGATTACGTCACCCTACTCAGAACAGCACTCAATTTAAAACATAAATGGCTTATTTCTGGGATTTTTCCATTTAATATCTTTGGACTGTGGTTGACTGCAGGTTACAAACAATGGAAAATGAAACCATGGATAAGGTGGGACTGCTGTATTCTACTCTGCTTCCAAGAATAATGGAGTTTAAAAGAGTGACCACTTCAGGTACCTCAGCAGGCAGGTGGCAACTCTTAGGCCTCATGAGGTACTTTTCTAAGAAAAGAATCATAATGGTAAATTACTAATTGAATTTTCAAATAAAGTGATTAACATCAAACAAACAAAAAAATTATTTCTCTATATTTGTCTTATCTTATTGAATTATCTAAAAAATCCAGGCAATCTTAAATAAAGATTTTGATAATAGAGAACATTTTCTTGTCCCTGAAAATATGCTTTGCTTATGGTTGGTTAAAAAAAAGTATTTTGTATCATGTGGCTGATGTCTTTGTATTTCAATTTTGTTGTAGATCACATAAATACTTAGAAATATTTATATGTATAACATGTCTCTTCAGCATCTATTAAAATGATTGTATTCTTTTTCTTTTAATCAATTTGTATAATCAATATTTAATACCATTTATATTATGGAACTGTTTTGCAATACTAGAGTTTGTCTGGGGATTACTATTTTAATTATTGTGATATTTGATTTGGTAATATTTTACTTAGTTTTCTGTATATATATTCTTACATGAAATCAGGAGTTTTTCCACTTTGTGCCCATTTAGTTTGGTTTTTGTTTTAAGAATATGCTTGATGTCAAAATTAATTAAGATGTTTTTCTTATATTTTTAAACTATGAGAAAAATATTTGTTACCTAAAACTGTCTAGATCTCACACGTTTATTAGAATTAATATTTTTTGTCAACCTAAATTCTTTTTCATGCTTATTGGTTTAATGTTGAATAATTTGGTTTAGAAAATTCAGTCATCTTATTTATATTTTTTAATGTTTTAGCCTAGAATTTTGTAAAATATTCTTTAAACTTTCTAACATCTCCTCTGTATCTAATTCATCTCTTTCCTTATTTGTTGCCCCTCTCACTGTACTTGATAGGAGATCCTTTGACATCCTTTGCTGCAGCCAGCCAGAAAAGAGGAAGCCCTATGTAATACCATGGTGGTTTTCACTTGTTTATTATAAACTAGAGGCCCAGCACACGAAATCGTGCGTGGGTAGGGTCCCTAAGCCTAGCCTGCAATTAGGGCCATCTTCCGCCCTCTTGCCAGTCCCTAGTCCTGTCCCGCAACCACCCACCCTGGATCCCCATGGTTCCCCATTACCCCGGGTCCCTGTGGTTCTCCATTTGCCATCCTGTGATCAGAGCCGGGGGCGGGGGTAAGGGACCGAGAGGTGGTCAATGCACCTCATAGTGACTGGTCGTTATGCCATTATGGTAGCTGGGCTTTTATTATATAGGACTAGGGGCCCGGTGCACAAAATTCGTGCACTGGGTGTGTGTGTGTGGGGGAGTGTCCCTCAGCCCAGCCTGCCCCCTCTCACATACTGGGAGCCCTCAGGCGTTGGCCCCCATCACCCTCCAATCGCAAGATCGGCCCCTTGCCCAGGCCTGACGCCTCTGGCCTAGGCGTCCGGCCCAGGCAGCGGGGACCTGCAGTGGCAGCGGGGGGGGGGAGGGTTCCGCGATCTCGCGGACTCCACCCCTGCCCCTGCAGGACGCCTCTGGCTGAGGCGTCCGGCCCGGGCAGCGGGGACCCGCAGCTGCAGTGGCCCCACGATCATGGGCTTCGCTTTAGGCCCAGGCAAGGGACCCCTAGCTCCTGGGACTGCCAGCTTCGACCGTGCCCAGCTCCCATCACTGGCTCCACCCCTACTTCCTGCTATCACTGGCCAGGGCGGAAAAGGCACCCCAGGGTGCCTTTGCCCTGCCCCCCAGCTCTTAGCTCCCCCCTGGGTTTCCAATCACTGTCAGTGGCAGGGGGCTTCTTCCTGCTTTCCCTTTCGCCTCCCTGCATTGTGCCTACATATGCAAATTAACCGCCATCTTGTTGGCAGTTAACTGCCAATCTTAGTTGGCAGTTAACTGCCAATCTTAGTTGGCAGTTAATTTGCATATAGCCCTAATTAGCCAATGAAAAGGGTAGCTCGTACGTCAATTACCATTTTTCTCTTTTATTAGTGTTGATGCCTTTCCATTGGATACTTTCAACTTTCTGAAATAAAAGGTTTGAATCTTCTGTTAGGGTTTCTTGATATGTGGGTTTGTTGAGGAGCCTTCACTAGTTAGCTGTTTTGGACTCATTGCCTTTCATTCTGATCACATATGTGCTCTCTGCCACAACAATTCCTCAAAATTTGTGAGAGTGCATAGCCACCCTGCTAGTTTTCAGTAATGATGCAGATTTTTATTTATTTTTATATTTACTTGTTGCTTTTATCAAACATCTGTGATAGTGGTAGTGGTGGGGACTTTGCTTTGCTCTGGGGGTTTGGTTATGTGCTAAATGTTTTGTCTACATGACCATTTTATCAGGATTTTCACATTTCAATGCAAGTCAAAACAATTTGGAGGTATAGAGTTGATAATGGAGAAAATAAAATGGAATAAGCACTGCTTAGCTAGTCACTTAAAATAGAGTCAGGAGGCTATTGAGGAAGTAGGGGGTATGCACACCTTGTACCTCAGTTCTTACTGCTGCTATTAAGTTGCAAAACCTGTTTCAAACTCAGCTCAAGGCTGAGCCATAAACAGCAGAGAACAACAACTGCTACATGGACACATGTACTTTACTTCCTTCCTTGTAGTTTTTTACTGTCTCCCTTGTTTGCATATGGGAACTAACCAGTTCCTATTGACCTAGTCAACAATCCTTCATTTGCATAAATGAACTTTTATAAACCCTGCCTCTCTTTGTTCTCCTGGAGCTCAGTTTGGGTTACTACCTGAATTTATGTTTCCAGGTTGCAATTCTTTTTGCTCAAATAAATGCGTATTGTCCTTTATTATAACATGAACTTTTACTTTGCTTAACAGAGTCAAATTTGATTCCCCCCTCCCCCCCCACAAGTACCTAGCACAATTTCTTCAATAATCTTATCCATTTTGGACTGGCTGGTGATGCTTCTTATATCATGTACTCATTCAGTATATCATAGGTGCCATTCTGAGTTTTTATTATACATTGCATTTCAATCAATTTTAAATGATAGACTCCTATGCATTTTTTGCAACACATTTTTTTCTTTCCTGTTCTGAAGATGATTCTCTCCATTAGATTCTAAGCCCCTAGACATCCTGATGCTAGCACAGTGCTTTTCCAGTGATGGCTACTATGATGGTCAGTTTTATGTGTCAGTTTGACTAGCCTGTAGTACCTAACTATTCAATTAAACACTATTTCTGTGAAGGTATTTTATAGATGCGGTGAGCATCCTTGACAATCGGGGTGAACATACCTTATTCAGTCAGCTGAAAGGCCGTAAGAATAAGACTGAAGTTTCCCTGAGGAAGAAGAAACCCCTAGGGGTGTGGACTGCAACCTCAGCTTCTGCCAGAGATTGCCCAGTCTGCCCCACAGATTCTGTAACTCGCCAGTCCCACAATCTACTAAGCCAATTCCTGATCTCTCTCTCTCTCTCTCTCTCTCTCTCTCTCTCTCTCTCTCTCATAGAACGCTAACTGCTAGAAGTGCATATAAGAATCTTTTTTCCCCCAAATCTTTCATATAAACCAATGTAATCTACTGAATGAAAAACTCCAAACTATTATTATATCATCTTATATATTGTGATAATTTATATTACTACTCTTAGCATTTAAGCAAGAATAAAGGGTATTTTTTCCCCACTCACTATGACAACTAAGTTAACACAACCAACATGTTTTCTCTGTACCAGCCAACAGGAAGACGAAAAGTGTGTGATGTCCTCCCAAGGTGAGATGAAATCATTAAAAAAATAAATGGAAGAGTTTATATTACACAGACTCTAATTAAATGTATTTATTGTGCTACTAGTGCAAACTTCCTCTTACAATAGTGAATGCCGCATAAAAGAATGGCAATATTCACTTTAGCATAAATTCCTCTCCATTAGTGTCTTCTCTCAATAACCTGGAAACTCATAGAAGTGTTGCTCACATCTTCTATGATGATAAGATAGAGCATGTGCTTTACTGATTCACAGGAATAAATTTCCAAAAATGAGTTTCACTATTTTCTAGGGAACACAAATTGATGTGAGAAACAGTTCTCAGAACTGAGATACCATTTGCTTCTCTTTTTAGATTAAACACCAGACTCCTGTGGATATGCTGTGTTTGCTCTTCCTGTGTAAATTCACATTAAGGAATATCCATTCTGAAACTCATTGGTATCACCATCTTGTACTAAAAACGATTCTAGCAATGCTGAAAACTCAAACAACTGCTCTATAAATGCAGGCACATTGTCAGATATTGTTACTACTAGTGCTACACAAATGGGTATACAGAGCATTAAATTTGTTCTTGCTCTCCTTGCCGGGGGTTGTAATGGCATTTTGAAACACTGTATAAGGGATGATTATTAGAGGATAAAATCAATGTCTCTACACTTTTATCAGTCTTCAAAAGAAATCAACTAAAGACGAGTAAAACAGTTATTGGCTTTACTCTGAATATTTCTCCATGATTGCTAATAAACTATTTTGCTCCATAAAAAAACAAAATGCATTAGCATCAACCCATTGAGTAACTACAGAATGACATATTTCTTTAACTATTTTAATGCAGTTTATCACTTGGCTTGTTAATAAATCTGTTTTACCCTATGCTTTTGTTTTTTGTATGTATGACTGTGTGTATGTGAAACTTGCTGCATGATAAATTAAATGTCCTATTAATTGAATTTAGCATATAAATATAATGCAGTACTCCTTAATTTGAAGAGATGGGCACTTTTCAATTCCTTGGCAAGTTATTTTCTATACTATAAAACCATATTCTGTATATTACCTATGTAGAAATATTAAGGTAAATAAAGACAGAAGATTGTAAAGGTGTGATGTGTGTATGTGTGTGTGTGTGTGTGTGTGTTGGGGAGAATTTGTAAAATACAAAGTATTAACTATATTGAAAACTGTCATTTGTGGATATTTTATTGGTCAGATTCACCACAATTTTTATGTCATTTTGGAAATATTGCAGGGTAAGAGGGTCCTTTGAATTATTCACAATTTTAGACAAGACTCAAAGATGAGACAATCCTTTTAATGACAACCAGCAGCCCAAAGTACCAAATTTACATTTGGTCAGAAATGCCCACACTCCATAAATGTGCTCAGGTGTATATACCCACATACACAATGCTAATTTAGAAAATTTAATTTCAGCCATTTATTAACTTTGAAAACCCTTCACATTTCTATCTCCCATGAATGTCACTTCTATGCTTCACCCAACAAACTTTTTCTTAAATTATACTCTAACTAGGGGCCTGGTGCACGAAATTCGTGCACTGGGTGGGGGTGGGGAGTGTCCCTCAGCCCAGCCTGCCCCCTCTCACATACTGGGAGCCCTCAGGCGTTGACCCCCATCACCCTCCAATCGCAGGATCGGCCCCTTGCCCAGGCATGACACCTCTGACAGAGGCATCAGGCCTGGGCAGGGGACCCTCATTTCCCCCCATCACTGGTTCTGCCCCCAGCCCAGGCCTGATGCCTCGGCCAGAGGCGTAGACCCCCATCACCCTCCGATCGCCTGATCAGCCCCTTGCCCAGGCCTGACGCCTCCGCCAGAGGTGTCAGACTTGGACAGGGGACCCTCATCTCCCCACGATCACTGGCTCTGGCCCCCGCCAAGGTCTGAGGCCTCTGGCCCAGGAATCATGCCGGGGCAGGGGACCCCCATCTCCCTCTGATCACTTGCTCCACCCCCCGCCCAAGCCTGACGCCTCTGACCCAGGCTTCAGGCCTGGGCAAGGGGACCATCATATCCCCCCAATCCCCGGCTCCGCCCCCCACCCAGGCCTGATGCCTCTGGCCCAGGCATCAGGCCTGGGCAGGGGACCCCCAGCTCCCCGCCCAGGCCTGATGCCTCAGCCAGAGGAGTTGACCCTCATCACCCTCCGATCACCAATCACCGGATCAGCCCCTTGACCAGGCCTGAGGCCTCCGGCAGAGGTGTCATGCCTGGGCAGGGGGCCCCCAGCTCCCCGCGGTTGCAGGCTCCGACCCTGCCCAGGCCTAACGCCTCTGGCCTAGGCGTCCGGCCCGGGCAGCGGGGACCCGCAGCTGCAGCGGCCCCGCGATCATGGGCTTCGCTTTAGGCCCAGGCAAGGGACCCCTAGCTCCTGGGACTGCCAGCTTCGACCGTGCCCAGCTCCCATCGCTGGCTCCACCCCTACTTCCTGCTATCACTGGCCAGGGCGGAAAAGGCACCTGATTCTCCAATCATGGCTGGGGGGCAGGGCAAAGGCGGCCCCAGGGCCGCCTTTGCCCTGCCCCCCAGCTCTTAGCTCCCCCCTGGGTTTCTGATCACTGTCAGTGGCAGGGGGCTTCTTCCTGCTTTCCCTTTTGCCTCCCTGCATAGTGCCTACATATGCAAATTAACCGCCATCTTGTTGGCAGTTAACTGCCAATCTTAGTTGGCAGTTAATTTGCATATAGCCCTGATTAGCCAATGAAAAGGGTAGCGTCGTACGCCAATTATCATTTTTCCCTTTTATTAGTATAGATTCCAAAATTTCCTCTTTACTAAAGAATTCAATAATCAATATTTCAGTCTCTATATATTGCATTTGTCAGTAGCATTTTTACACACTTATTCTTTCCTCTTTAATCATTTGGATTCCGGAACAGTTCTTGCTCATCATTTTCCGCTATTCACTGATTACTTCCTGTATTACTTTCTATTGTTACATAAATTTAGTGGTTTAATGTAAGACCTATTTACTATCCTGCAGTTTCTGTAGATCATAAATCTAGCTCAGGGCATTGAGGAGCTGCATCTAAAGTGTTGGCTAGACTGCATTCTCATCTTGAGGGTAGACTGGGGACAAATCGACGTGCATGCTCATTCATGTGGTCAGAACTCATACCTTTGTGGCTGTATGGCCTTTGTCCCAGTTCTCTTGCTGTCTGTCAGCCTGGGGTTGCTTTCACTCCTATGGTTGTTTTCAGGTCCTTGCTATGTGGCCCTCTTACAACGCCCCCTCAAAATTTGGTTGTGGGATTCTTCAAGGCTAATAGAAAACTCTCTCACACTTTGAGTCTCTCCCTGAATATGTTTTTCTTTAAGAAATGGCCTCCTATTAAGGTGCTTGCTCTAGGTTGGGCCCACATAGGATAATCTCCCTTTTGATTAACTCTCTCAGTCTACTAATTAGGGACCTTAATTATATCTGCAAAATCCCTTTACTTTTACCATGTGATATACCTAATGATGGGAGTAAAACTCCATCACATTCCAAGTCTCCCCTGCAGTCAAGGGGAGGGGATTATGCAGGCTTTGTACACAGTGTATAGGAATCTTGGGGCCCTCCACCTACTGCACTCCTAAGTCTCCTTTGAGCCTTGCTCATCTCTCCACATGTTTGGTGCTCCAGGGCCCCATGCTCAGCCTTTGGTTCTTTTTCTTGTCTATCTTTTCTGGCCCCCTGGATAATCACATCACTGTCCTTTTTTAATACTAATGCTGATCTATTTTAATACTAATGCTGATAAATCTAAATTTATACTCCAGCCTCTATATTTCTTTTTTTAATCAGACTTGTTTCCAACTATATATATAGTTGGAATTCATGCACCAGTGGGGTCCCTCAGCCTGTCCTGTTGGATTGGGCCAAAACCAGCTCTGTGACATCCTTCGAGGGGTTCCAGATTGTGAGAGGGTGCAGGCCACGCTGAGGGACCCAATCCATGCATGATCATGGCTGGGGAGGGACGGTGGGAAGACTCAAGGGCATGTCCAGCCCATCTCACTCAGTCCCAATGGCTTGGACCCCAGCAGCAAGCTAACCTACTAGTCAGAGTGTCTGCCCCCTGGTGGTCAGTGCACGTCATAGTGAGCATACTGGACTTTTATTATATAGGATGACTTGTATATATAATAGACATCTCAATATTAACAAATGCAAGACAGGCCTTTATCTTTCTTCTCAAATCTGTTTGTTTTATGTTTTCCCTTTAACACTTCATTTTTGACAAATCCTATCAAATTACACTATTTGCTCTTTGGTTTTTATCTTTATAAAAGCAGTCTCTTTTACTTCTCCCTCAAATCACTCTTCTACCTCTGCCTTACAGACTTTCAATCCAAGATTAATCCTGTCTGTACTACCTTTCACCTAAGGGGACTGAACAGTGAGAGAGAGCATACATAGGCATGCATTTTTTGTGCCATTTTGCGCTATTACAAGTGAATGGTTTCCAACTTCAAGCTATCTCAGTACTTCTAAGAGATAAGTTTACTTACCTACTTACAGTCCTCCTCTTTTTAATATAAATTCCTTTAAACCTTTATAATTCTTTTTAACATTTTATGCACCAATGAAAGTCCCCCATGAACACCAGATGCCTTTCTTCCTAATACCCAATGCCCCCTACATGTTTACTTACACTCACTCATGAATACTCTTGCAACTCTTTTCTCAAAATCTCAGATAATCCTTCAATTATCCAATTTTTCCTTTAATGTTTTCCTTGCCAGTGACTCTTTCCTTATCTCAGTGATTTTCATTCTTTTTCATCTGATAACACACATAAACTAATTACTAAATCTCTGTGGTACTCCAAAAAATATAGGTTTTGCCAATCTGACCAAAAAAAAAAAAGGTATAATTTTTTTAAAATTTATCTTTGTTGTTGAAAGAATTAGATACCCCCCTTTACCCCCATTGACTCCTTCTAGCACAAAACCGTACCCCCCTTCCCCACACTACTGTCTGTGTCCATGGGTATAATTTTGATTCATTCACACCAACCAATGGCAATTGTGTTGGCTATTGTCATTTTTTTATTTGACAATCTAAGGGAAAAGAGGTCAGTGTTCCTGACTAAATAGTCAGGTTTTGCATGTTTTAAAATTACTGTGGCACAGTGGTTGAAAATCGCTTCCTTATCTGATAAACATTACAAGTCTAGAGGATTTAAAAACAAAGACAAGAACACGCCTTCTTGTCCTTGAGTACCTTTCTGCCTGCTGCCTTTTTTTTCTTATTCACTACACAATCAATCATGTTGAAAGAGTGGTTTTATTTACCCTTTTTATTTTCTGACCTTCCTTTTATTGCATGACTCTCTAAAATCAGGCTCTACTCCCACAATGCCATTAAAGTTCTCATTCTCTAAAGTTACTAACAACTGCTGAATTGTAAAATCCAATGGCCATTTCCCACTCCTCTCCTACTCCCAGCTGGCAGCATTACTTCTTTTTTATTGAAACAACACAATTCTTTGCCTGCAGTTCTCACTTCTACCTGATTACATTTCATGTCCTCAGAAATTTATTTCTTCATTTTGTGTCTCTTAGTTTTTTATTTCTTTATTATTATATCTTATTTCCTCATCTATTCCTACGGCTTTCACTATATTATATAGTCTGATGATCCCAATATTTGAATTTACTTTTTAGATCTTTTTCCTAAGTTTGAGATCCTTATTTGAAATCTGGATGTTAGGCAGACTCCAAATTTTTAATTAGACCTCTGCATAACTCCTTGTTTTTCCCCCCAACCACAATTGTCTTCTGTAGTGCTGATCATGGCATATTTACTCAGTCACAGAACCAAAAATCATGCTGGCAATCTTCTCATTTTATATTAATTTATTAAACACATGCCTGAGTGCCTATTATGTGCTATGTATGGAGTGTGCTAAGTGCTGACAGTACTTTAAGGAGCCAAAGAGATGTAGTTTTTCTGCCATTTTGGAGCTTATACTAGTATTCTAGTGTGAGAGACAAAAACAGGTTAACATGTAAACCAGTAATTACAGCTTTGGTAATTATGCTGGAGAAATAATTTTCTCTGTCAGAGACGAATGGTGGAAAATGCTACTCTAGATGAGGAATGGCCTTTCTGGGACGATGAAAGTGAAGATCTTTCTTTGAGGATAGGACAGCATGTGCGAAGGCCTGGAGGTATGAAACTACTTGTCCTGTTTCAGGGCCTGACAAGTCCCAAGAAGTAGATGATAATCAGTCTACCCAAGAGATTACCCAGACTAACTCCAGCTTGCCTTTCATGCTTATGTAAATTAAATTTTAAAAGAAGCTCAAGACTCCTCTCTCTGCACCCATCCTATATCACCCAGAAGGTCATGACTATGTGGATCTGATCAAATCTCCCAGAGTAATCTTCTCCGGAACTCAAGATTAACAATTGGCCAAATCCCATGTATCTTAAAATTTGTCTCCAAATGTTCCTAATCCCTTCTTGCTTGAATTGAAACTGGGTTATATTTTGATTCTACCATTTCTCCTGTAGTACTAAAAGTGATTGATGGCTCTTTTTCTTTAATATCTTGAGTACAATGGATGGGGGAGGAGTAGGTGTTAAAGTTGCTGCTCATGGCTGGTTCTATCCAGCATTCCCCACTCGTTCCTAATTACACCCCTCACTAGCTTCTTTGAAAATGATGTTATGAGCCTTTATAGGTATTCATTCTTTTTTACTTAAGTTATTTCCAAACTGTTGGCACAAAGTTTCTGAAATTATCAGTTTTTTGGCCATCTCACCTTCAGTCAGCATCAGCTCTAAGTCATATCTTAGTCATAATGAGTTTATCTTTCATTCATTCTTTCAGTAAAAGGATAACTCTGAGCTGCCAAATTCATTAGGCATATCATATTCAAATCCTCATGACATGTTATAATTTTTTTTCTAGCTCATGAAGTCCAAAGGAGAGGGGAAAGTCCAACGCATCTCACTATTTGGCACACTCACTTTGTTTCCTAGTTTCTATTTTAATTTTATTGTAGTCTTCTGCAGTTTGGTGATACATTTAAATATATTTATTTTTTTCTGTATATCTATCAATATCTATATATTACAATATAACATTATATGTGTATAATTGTGGGGGTTATTCTATTAAAGAGTTATTTTGTCCTTTGTTTTCACTGACAAAATTTATTTTGGATATTTATTTTTCCTACTTATCTTTTTTTACATATAATTAACTTACATTTTAATTTAATTATTTTAAGTCTGTGATATAAATCCAAATTTTATAAAGACAATAAAATTGTTCTGCAAAAAATTTAATTAATTTATCATCCATTAATTGGTTTCATTATTGATTGTGGCCTGTTCATTCTGTGTTTTAACTAAAAATATTTACATTCATGTTAGAGCAGAATTACAGATGTGGTAGGTCGGAGAGAGCTCAGGATCAGATGCATGCAGATGCACGACAAGATAATGGACCCTCCCTGGAATTTCTAACAGATCAGCCTGCCAGACACAGATACCTGCTTCTCCCTGGAATCCACACAACCCCCACACAGATACTGACTCCTTCCTGAATACCCTGCCGAACCCCCTATGGTGGAAACTTCCTCAGCTCATGTCCCCGCCCCTCACCCAACTCGGTATAAAAAAAAGCGCCCCCTCCCTGTCGGCGCAATCCACTGGCCCTGTCTTTGGGGTTCTTGGGTCGCCCAGGGACACAGAATGAAACCTTTCCTTTTCTTTCTTTTCTGATTGACTCGGCTCTCTTAATTTCCTCGCTGCCTCCTGGGCCACCTAACAAGATGGTCCTCGACTTATGAAGTTTAACTTAAGATTTTTAAAATTCACAATGGTGCGAAAGAGATATGCACTGAGTAGAAACCATACTTCACATTTTTATTTTGATTTACCCCAGGCTAGCAATATGAGATATGATACTCTCTCGTGATGCTGAGCAGCAGCAGTGAGACGATTTTTCTCAACGGTAGGGTAATGTCAGTGTTCTGAGCACATTTACGTAGGCTAAGTGAAGCTAGATATTCAGCAGGTTAGGTGCATCAAATGCATTTTCAACATGGTATTTTCAACTTACAATGGGTTTATTGGGATGTAACCCCATCATAAGCCAAGGAGCATCTCTATATTATTTCTCAAAAAGCAACTTTCCTGAGACCTGCAACAGATTTTTATGACAGCAAGATGATTTTATGCTTATAGAAGAAACTTTGGCTGTAAGTCTCCATCAGGACTGTACAAAGTCATTTTTATACATTGCTGTAAAAATGTCATCTAATGTGCTGTGTGGTGACGATGTTTATTTCATTTGTCCTGTTATTCTCTTCCTTCCTAACACTAAATATGGTTTATTGCTGGAGTTATTTCTTTATGGTAAATTATGGTACACTTCGCTGTGTTTCGTTCTGACATTACACTGGAGTGCAATTCTGTAAGTAATATAACTATGAGTACTCTCAAGGCCTCATCAGAGCAATGCTGTATCTTAAAGGATCTGATTTATAACCAAAGAGAAAGCCAGGAAGAATTTTCCTGGGTGAAAGATTCAGAACTCTAAATAGTATATGAAAAGAAAAATAAAATAGGCTATATCTCATTGAATCTAATTATTAGTGGGTCTTATTTTTAGTTAAATCTGCAAGAGTTATGACATGAATTCTTTAGAGAAAAGACACAGAATAAATCTAAGTGGCTGTAAAAACATTGAAAGATACAATATTTGTCTCAGAAAAAATGGAATAAATTTACTTGGGAAGATATATAAAAATGACATTTCATAGAAATTTGAAGGAGACCTTTGGAGAAATCTTTTTAAGATCCCTTATTTTAATAATGTTTTCTATCACTAAAAATATAGTCAAATTTAAAATTATTCTACAATTAAGAGATGACCTTGAAATAAGAAAATAATAATTAGGAAGATGGTGACTAGACTTATCACAGAGATAATTTTGTAATGCATATAAATATTGAATCATTATGATGTATACCTAAAATTAACTATGTCAGTGTATACCAAATTAAAAAAAGACTAATAATGCTAAGTGTTGTCAATAATATTAAATAATTCTCATACTTTCCTATTGGGAATACAAAATATCACAACATTTAAATATTTTTGATTTTTAAGTAATACTAATCATACAAAAATCACATTACCTAGCAGTTCTCCTTCTAAGTACTTATAAAGTCACAATGTCACAAAAAGGTTTATACAAAAATTTACATAGAAGCTTTACTCATATGGAAAGAACACAGGTATCAGCAATAAAAGTACTAAACAAACTGGAATAAATAAAAAGATGATACACTAGAATGTGACTTTATAGTGGAATATAACATTTTAAAAATAGAATTGGACCCTTATACTATATAGGACAATCAACTGAAAATGGATAAAACATTTAAAAGATCCAAAAATATAAAACTCCCATAAGAAAACATACAGGAAAAATTCCTGACATTGGTCTTGGCAATTTGATGGATAAGACACCCGAAGCAAGGCAACAAAAACAAAAAATAACATGTGATACTACATGAAACTATAAAGCTTCTGCACAACAAAGAAAATAATCAACAAAATGAAAGGAATCATATAGAATGGGAGAAAATATTTTCAAAATTTATATCTGACAAGGGGTTAATCTTCAACATATATAAGAAACTCCTATGTAGCAAAAAACCCCAAAAAACCCCCACAAAAACCCACAACAAAAACCCACTAATAACCCAATTAAAAATGGTCAAGAGATCTGAATAGACAATTCTCCAAAGAGTACATCATATAACCAATAGGTATAGGAAAACATGCTTAACCATTATCAGGAAAATGCAAATCAAAGCCACAATGAGATACTACCTCACACCTATCAAGATGGCTATTATAAAAACCCAAAATACTAAAGTGTTGCTGAGGTTGTGGAGAAATTGTTGGTGGAGATGCAAGATGGTGTAGATTCTATTGAAAACAATATGGAGGCTCCCCCCAAAATTAAAAAAATAGTTTAAAAATATGATCCTGCAAACTCAAAAATTTAAATCTGGATCTTGAAGAGATATTAGCACTTCCATGTTCACTGCACCATTATTTATGACAGGCAAGATGTGGAAACAACCTAAATGTTTATTTATAGAATGAATGGATAAAGAAAATATGACACACTGTTTTTTTCTTCATATTGGTACATGATAATTTAATGAATACTTTTATTTTATATAGTGAATTATCATTTCAATGTTATTTTATATTATTTTTTTATTAAATTTATTGGGGTGGCATGGGTTAACTGTATGTTTCAAATGTACATTTCTATGATACATGATCTATATATTGCATTGTTGTAGATATTTTTTAAAAAAACATGCTTTTAGAGCAGTTTTAGGTTCACAGCCAAATGAAGAGGAAAGTACAGAGATTTCCCATATATACATTGCCTTCCCTTTATCAAGAGCCCCCACCGGAGTACACATTTGTTACAACTGATGAACCTACACTGACATATCTTTATTACCCAGAGCCCAGTTTATATTAGGGTTCACTCTTGGTATTGTACAATAAATGTATATTGATATGTATCCATCATTATAACACCATACAGAGGATTTTCACAGCTCTAAAAATTCTTTGTGCTCCATTTATTCATCTCTACCCCTTCCACTAACCCCTGACCTTTTTACTGCCTCCATAGTTTTGCCTTTTCCATAATGTATATTGAATCATATTGTATGTAGCCTTTTCAGATTAGCTTCTTTCACTTAGTATTCTGAATTTAAGTTTCCTCCATGTCTTTTCATGGCTCGATAGTTCATTTCTTTTCAATGCTGAATAATATTCCATTGTTTGGATGTAAACAGTTTTCCATTCACCTACTGAAGGACATCTTGGTTGCTTCCAAGTTTGAGCAATTAAAAACAAAGCTGCTATAAACATCTATGTGCAAGTTTTTGTGTGAACATAATTTTTTAACTCCTTTGGGTAAATACAATTGCTGGATTTTATGGTTAGAATTTGTTTAGTTTTGTAAGAAACTGCCAGACTGTCTTCTAAAATGACAGTACCATTTTGATTCCCACCAGCAATGAATGAGAGTTCCTGTTGCTCCATATGCTTGTTAGCACTGTGTTCTTAGTGTTTTAGATTTTTGGGACAGTCTAATAGTTGTATAGTGGTATCACACTGTTTTGCAATAATTTTTATAGTCATATATTTTGTATGACTGTCAAAATATATGACTATAAAGTTCTCAACTAAAGCTCTCAACTGCTTGTGATGTTTCGTAGAACTTTGATTTTTTTAATTTTATTTTTCTAAAATAGTAGTTCAAACTGTTTTTCAAACTACATATATATGGCCCCCCTCACATCACCCACTCAAAGATATTCCCATCCTTTCCCCAGGTGTTTGTCTACCTCCACTTGAGCTCCTATTACTAGTAATAGGTAGCGAGAAAAAGTGTTCAAAGAAAAAAAGATCGGTATAGTTCAATTAGATATTCCGTCACTAGCAAAACTATTCAGTTTTACTCAGTATTGGCTTGTTTGTCTTCGCTAACCTATTGGCTTTTTGCTGATGAATTTCATACCTTTATTCTATGTACTAGCCTATTCTCAGACACTTGTTCTGAGCACTAAGTACTCTAAATGGCTCTTAATTGATCTTTGCTTAAACTATTTATCTTACTGATATAATTTCTAAGCCTCTTCTTGCTTTTATTTCTCTCCTAATTATATCAAGTAGATCAGAATTATCTTTTAAAAGGAATAAATGTAATATCATTGCATTTCCTGATAGCTATTCCCTTTGCACTCATTATACTGATATTGCTACTTCTGGATGAATAAGCTTTATTTTAACATGTGAATTTTAAAAAGGCCATTTCTTTTTCCCTTTTGAAATGAACCAAGCAGCAAGATACAGACCCACAATATTAAAGATTTAATGTCGCCAAACAAATATTTTTCTTTTTCTTTTTAAAAGTTCCTGCATTAGACAATGAATGTACATTGCATGCTGAGGACCCAGCTCTTGCTGCTTCAATTTCCCCCCTGTAATATTTCCTCTAATATTATATTTGGAACACATACTCCATTTACATTGAGTAAATTCAGAACATGTTTGGTAGTTAAATTTTTACTTCATTTTTTTCTAAGAATATGTGGCTACAAAAATACCCTTGTGGTACATGGTCTAAAATCTCTGAAGGTTTACATCCACTCTGCTCCCTACTTCTATATAGAAGTAACTTACAAATATAAGAAATATAAAGAAGAAATGAAGGCTAAACAGCATGATAAACATCTAAGCGTACTATGGTGAATGAACATGCAGAGCAGTAAATTATGTGCTAGAGCTCAAAACCAGCTGCGTTCCACATGACCAAAGATAACCAAGGATGGCCAGGACCTAGGGTGCATGACCTTTGCCAGAAAAAGGAAATAGTCTTAGCTATAGTCCTGAAAACAGGAACTAGCAAGAAAGATTTCCAAGAAAGGATCTGGTTGATTAGGTATTGTGAAAGATAGGATTCTAAGTCATGTCGTAATTTGGAAACTTTTATGATACAACTAGAGCCTGAAACTTTCTTCAAGTCTTTGAATGGAGGAAAAAAAAGAATATAAATCCTGATGCATGTTGAAAAATAAAAATTC